>NW_027143066.1:0-88500 GCF_026170545.1 Melanerpes formicivorus | reverse complement strand
GGCTTGCTCCAACCTGCTGTAAAATGCTTGATTTCGAGAGTGAGCGAAACTAATGAAAACATTGTTGGGGTAAAACCTAAAGGGAAAGACCTAGCACCAAATTGCATTAGCCATCTGATCTAACTTCTGGAGGCAGTCAAAATGAGTATTTGAATTCTTCCCTACCTTATTCCTGTGCTGAGATACAGGCTGCTCCAACCTGCTGTAAAATGCTTGATTTCGAGAGTGAGCGAAACTAATGAAAACATTGTTGGGGTAAAACCTAAAGGGAAAGACCTAGCACCAAATCCAATTTGCCATCTGATCTAACTTCTGGAGGCAGTCAAAATGAGTATTTGAATTCTTCCCTACCTTATTCCTGTGCTGAGATACAGGCTGCTCCAACCTGCTGTAAAATGCTTGATTTCGAGAGTGAGCGAAACTAATGAAAACATTGTTGGGGTAAAACCTAAAGGGAAAGGCCTAGCACCAAATTGCATTGGCCATCTGATCTAACTTCTGGAGGCAGTCAAAATGAGTATTTGAATTCTTCCCTACCTTATTCCTGTGCTGAGATACAGGCTGCTCCAACCTGCTGTAAAATGCTTGATTTCGAGAGTGAGCGAAACTAATGAAAACATTGTTGGGGTAAAACCTAAAGGGAAGGCCTAGCACCAAATTGCATTGGCCATCTGATCTAACTTCTGGAGGCAGTCAAAATGAGTATTTGAATTCTTCCCTACCTTATTCCTGTGCTGAGATACAGGCTGCTCCAACCTGCTGTAAAATGCTTGATTTCGAGAGTGAGCGAAACTAATGAAAAACATTGTTGGGGTAAAACCTAAAGGGAAAGACCTAGCACCAAATTGCATTAGCCATCTGATCTAACTTCTGGAGGCAGTCAAAATGAGTATTTGAATTCTTCCCTACCTTATTCCTGTGCTGAGATACAGGCTGCTCCAACCTGCTGTAAAATGCTTGATTTCGAGAGTGAGCGAAAACTAATGAAAACATTGTTGGGGTAAAACCTAAAGGGAAAGACCTAGCACCAAATCCAATTTGCCATCTGATCTAACTTCTGGAGGCAGTCAAAATGAGTATTTGAATTCTTCCCTACCTTATTCCTGTGCTGAGATACAGGCTGCTCCAACCTGCTGTAAAATGCTTGATTTTCGAGAGTGAGCGAAACTAATGAAAACATTGTTGGGGTAAAACCTAAAGGGAAAGACCTAGCACCAAATTGCATTAGCCATCTGATCTAACTTCTGGAGGCAGTCAAAATGAGTATTTGAATTCTTCCCCTACCTTATTCCTGTGCTGAGATACAGGCTGCTCCAACCTGCTGTAAAATGCTTGATTTCGAGAGTGAGCGAAACTAATGAAAACATTGTTGGGGTAAAACCTAAAGGGAAAGACCTAGCACCAAATCCAATTTGCCATCTGATCTAACTTCTGGAGGCAGTCAAAATGAGTATTTGAATTCTTCCCTACCTTATTCCTGTGCTGAGATACAGGCTGCTCCAACCTGCTGTAAAATGCTTGATTTCGAGAGTGAGCGAAACTAATGAAAACATTGTTGGGGTAAAACCTAAAGGGAAAGGCCTAGCACCAAATTGCATTGGCCATCTGATCTAACTTCTGGAGGCAGTCAAAATGATCCTTAGAATTCTTCCCTACCTTATTACTGTGCTGAGATACAGGCTGCTCCAACCTGCTGTAAAATGCTTGATTTCGAGAGTGAGCGAAACTAATGAAAACATTGTTGGGGTAAAACCTAAAGGGAAAGGCCTAGCACCAAATCCAATTTGCCATCTGATCTAACTTCTGGAGGCAGTCAAAATGATCCTTAGAATTCTTCCCTACCTTATTCCTGTGCTGAGATACAGGCTGCTCCAACCTGCTGTAAAATGCTTGATTTCGAGAGTGAGCGAAACTAATGAAAACATTGTTGGGGTTAAAACCTAAAGGGAAAGACCTAGCACCAAATCCAATTTGCCATCTGATCTAACTTCTGGAGGCAGTCAAATGATCCTTAGAATTCTTCCCTACCTTATTCCTGTGCTGAGATACAGGCTGCTCCAACCTGCTGTAAAATGCTTGATTTCGAGAGTGAGCGAAACTAATGAAAACATTGTTGGGGTAAAACCTAAAGGGAAAGGCCTAGCACCAAATTGCATTGGCCATCTGATCTAACTTCTGGAGGCAGTCAAAATGATCCTTAGAATTCTTCCCTACCTTATTCCTGTGCTGAGATACAGGCTGCTCCAACCTGCTGTAAAATGCTTGATTTCGAGAGTGAGCGAAACTAATGAAAAACATTGTTGGGGTAAAACCTAAAGGGAAAGACCTAGCACCAAATCCAATTTGCCATCTGATCTAACTTCTGGAGGCAGTCAAATTGAGTATTTGAATTCTTCCCTACCTTATTCCTGTGCTGAGATACAGGCTGCTCCAAACCTGCTGTATAAATGCTTGATTTCGAGAGTGAGCGAAACTAATGAAAACATTGTTGGGGTAAAACCTAAAGGGAAAGGCCTAGCACCAAATCCAATTTGCCATCTGATCTAACTTCTGGAGGCAGTCAAAATGAGTATTTGAATTCTTCCCTACCTTATTCCTGTGCTGAGATACAGGCTGCTCCAACCTGCTGTAAAATGCTTGATTTCGAGAGTGAGCGAAACTAATGAAAACATTGTTGGGGTAAAACCTAAAGGGAAAGACCTAGCACCAAATCCAATTTGCCATCTGATCTAACTTCTGGAGGCAGTCAAAATGATCCTTAGAATTCTTCCCTACCTTATTCCTGTGCTGAGATACAGGCTGCTCCAACCTGCTGTAAAATGCTTGATTTCGAGAGTGAGCGAAACTAATGAAAACATTGTTGGGGTAAAACCTAAAGGGAAAGGCCTAGCACCAAATTGCATTGGCCATCTGATCTAACTTCTGGAGGCAGTCAAAATGAGTATTTGAATTCTTCCCTACCTTATTCCTGTGCTGAGATACAGGCTGCTCCAACCTGCTGTAAAATGCTTGATTTCGAGAGTGAGCGAAACTAATGAAAACATTGTTGGGGTAAAACCGAAAGGGAAAGGCCTAGCACCAAATTTCATTGGCCATCTGATCTAACTTCTGGAGGCAGTCAAATGATCCTTAGAATTCTTCCCTACCTTATTACTGTGCTGAGATACAGGCTGCTCCAACCTGCTGTAAAATGCTTGATTTCGAGAGTGAGCGAAACTAATGAAAAACATTGTTGGGGGTAAAACCTAAAGGGAAAGACCTAGCACCAAATCCAATTTGCCATCTGATCTAACTTCTGGAGGCAGTCAAAATGAGTATTTGAATTCTTCCCTACCTTATTCCTGTGCTGAGATACAGGCTGCTCCAACCTGCTGTAAAATGCTTGATTTCGAGAGTGAGCGAAACTAATGAAAACATTGTTGGGGTAAAACCTAAAGGGAAAGACCTAGCACCAAATCCAATTTGCCATCTGATCTAACTTCTGGAGGCAGTCAAAATGATCCTTAGAATTCTTCCCTACCTTATTCCTGTGCTGAGATACAGGCTGCTCCAACCTGCTGTAAAATGCTTGATTTCGAGAGTGAGCAAAACTAATGAAAACATTGTTGGGGTAAAAACCTAAAGGGAAAGACCTAGCACCAAATCCAATTTGCCATCTGATCTAACTTCTGGAGGCAGTCAAAATGATCCTTAGAATTCTTCCCTACCTTATTCCTGTGCTGAGATACAGGCTGCTCCAACCTGCTGTAAAATGCTTGATTTCGAGAGTGAGCGAAACTAATGAAAACATTGTTGGGGTAAAACCTAAAGGGAAAGGCCTAGCACCAAATTGCATTGGCCATCTGATCTAACTTCTGGAGGCAGTCAAAATGATCCTTAGAATTCTTCCCTACCTTATTCCTGTGCTGAGATACAGGCTGCTCCAACCTGCTGTAAAATGCTTGATTTCGAGAGTGAGCGAAACTAATGAAAACATTGTTGGGGTAAAACCTAAAGGGAAAGGCCTAGCACCAAATTGCATTGGCCATCTGATCTAACTTCTGGAGGCAGTCAAAATGAGTATTTGAATTCTTCCCTACCTTATTCCTGTGCTGAGATACAGGCTGCTCCAACCTGCTGTAAAATGCTTGATTTCGAGAGTGAGCGAAACTAATGAAAACATTGTTGGGGTAAAACCTAAAGGGAAAGGCCTAGCACCAAATTGCATTGGCCATCTGATCTAACTTCTGGAGGCAGTCAAAATGATCCTTAGAATTCTTCCCTACCTTATTCCTGTGCTGAGATACAGGCTGCTCCAACCTGCTGTAAAATGCTTGATTTCGAGAGTGAGCGAAACTAATGAAAACATTGTTGGGGTAAAACCTAAAGGGAAAGACCTAGCACCAAATCCAATTTGCCATCTGATCTAACTTCTGGAGGCAGTCAAAATGATCCTTAGAATTCTTCCCTACCTTATTCCTGTGCTGAGATACAGGCTGCTCCAACCTGCTGTAAAATGCTTGATTTCGAGAGTGAGCGAAACTAATGAAAACATTGTTGGGGTAAAACCTAAAGGGAAAGGCCTAGCACCAAATTGCATTGGCCATCTGATCTAACTTCTGGAGGCAGTCAAAATGAGTATTTGAATTCTTCCCTACCTTATTCCTGTGCTGAGATACAGGCTGCTCCAACCTGCTGTAAAATGCTTGATTTCGAGAGTGAGCGAAACTAATGAAAACATTGTTGGGGTAAAACCTAAAGGGAAAGACCTAGCACCAAATCCAATTTGCCATCTGATCTAACTTCTGGAGGCAGTCAAAATGATCCTTAGAATTCTTCCCTACCTTATTCCTGTGCTGAGATACAGGCTGCTCCAACCTGCTGTAAAATGCTTGATTTCGAGAGTGAGCAAAACTAATGAAAACATTGTTGGGGTAAAACCTAAAGGGAAAGGCCTAGCACCAAATCCAATTTGCCATCTGATCTAACTTCTGGAGGCAGTCAAAATGATCCTTAGAATTCTTCCCTACCTTATTCCTGTGCTGAGATACAGGCTGCTCCAACCTGCTGTAAAATGCTTGATTTCGAGAGTGAGCGAAACTAATGAAAACATTGTTGGGGTAAAACCTAAAGGGAAAGGCCTAGCACCAAATTGCATTGGCCATCTGATCTAACTTCTGGAGGCAGTCAAAATGATCCTTAGAATTCTTCCCTACCTTATTCCTGTGCTGAGATACAGGCTGCTCCAACCTGCTGTAAAATGCTTGATTTCGAGAGTGAGCGAAACTAATGAAAACATTGTTGGGGTAAAACCTAAAGGGAAAGACCTAGCACCAAATCCAATTTGCCATCTGATCTAACTTCTGGAGGCAGTCAAAATGATCCTTAGAATTCTTCCCTACCTTATTCCTGTGCTGAGATACAGGCTGCTCCAACCTGCTGTAAAATGCTTGATTTCGAGAGTGAGCGAAACTAATGAAAACATTGTTGGGGTAAAACCTAAAGGGAAAGGCCTAGCACCAAATTGCATTGGCCATCTGATCTAACTTCTGGAGGCAGTCAAAATGAGTATTTGAATTCTTCCCTACCTTATTCCTGTGCTGAGATACAGGCTGCTCCAACCTGCTGTAAAATGCTTGATTTCGAGAGTGAGCGAAACTAATGAAAACATTGTTGGGGTAAAACCTAAAGGGAAAGACCTAGCACCAAATCCAATTTGCCATCTGATCTAACTTCTGGAGGCAGTCAAAATGATCCTTAGAATTCTTCCCTACCTTATTCCTGTGCTGAGATACAGGCTGCTCCAACCTGCGGTAAAATGCTTGATTTCGAGAGTGAGCGAAACTAATGAAAACATTGTTGGGGTAAAACCTAAAGGGAAAGGCCTAGCACCAAATTGCATTGGCCATCTGATCTAACTTCTGGAGGCAGTCAAAATGATCCTTAGAATTCTTCCCTACCTTATTCTTGTGCTGAGATACAGGCTGCTCCAACCTGCTGTAAAATGCTTGATTTCGAGAGTGAGCGAAACTAATGAAAACATTGTTGGGGTAAAACCTAAAGGGAAAGACCTAGCACCAAATTGCATTGGCCATCTGATCTAACTTCTGGAGGCAGTCAAAATGATCCTTAGAATTCTTCCCTACCTTATTCCTGTGCTGAGATACAGGCTGCTCCAACCTGCTGTAAAATGCTTGATTTCGAGAGTGAGCGAAACTAATGAAAACATTGTTGGGGTAAAACCTAAAGGGAAAGACCTAGCACCAAATCCAATTTGCCATCTGATCTAACTTCTGGAGGCAGTCAAAATGATCCTTAGAATTCTTCCCTACCTTATTCCTGTGCTGAGATACAGGCTGCTCCAACCTGCTGTAAAATGCTTGATTTCGAGAGGGAGCGAAACTAATGAAAACATTGTTGGGGTAAAACCTAAAGGGAAAGACCTAGCACCAAATCCAATTTGCCATCTGATCTAACTTCTGGAGGCAGTCAAAATGAGTATTTGAATTCTTCCCTACCTTATTCCTGTGCTGAGATACAGGCTGCTCCAACCTGCTGTAAAATGCTTGATTTCGAGAGTGAGCGAAACTAATGAAAACATTGTTGGGGTAAAACCTAAAGGGAAAGACCTAGCACCAAATCCAATTTGCCATCTGATCTAACTTCTGGAGGCAGTCAAAATGATCCTTAGAATTCTTCCCTACCTTATTCCTGTGCTGAGATACAGGCTGCTCCAACCTGCTGTAAAATGCTTGATTTCGAGAGTGAGCGAAACTAATGAAAACATTGTTGGGGTAAAACCTAAAGGGAAAGGCCTAGCACCAAATTGCATTGGCCATCTGATCTAACTTCTGGAGGCAGTCAAAATGAGTATTTGAATTCTTCCCTACCTTATTCCTGTGCTGAGATACAGGCTGCTCCAACCTGCTGTAAAATGCTTGATTTCGAGAGTGAGCGAAACTAATGAAAACATTGTTGGGGTAAAACCTAAAGGGAAAGGCCTAGCACCAAATTGCATTGGCCATCTGATCTAACTTCTGGAGGCAGTCAAAATGATCCTTAGAATTCTTCCCTACCTTCTTACTGTGCTGAGATACAGGCTGCTCCAACCTGCTGTAAAATGCTTGATTTCGAGAGTGAGCGAAACTAATGAAAACATTGTTGGGGTAAAACCTAAAGGGAAAGGCCTAGCACCAAATCCAATTTGCCATCTGATCTAACTTCTGGAGGCAGTCAAGATGATCCTTAGAATTCTTCCCTACCTTATTCCTGTGCTGAGATACAGGCTGCTCCATCCTGCTGTAAAATGCTTGATTTCGAGAGTGAGCGAAACTAATGAAAACATTGTTGGGGTAAAACCTAAAGGGAAAGACCTAGCACCAAATCCAATTTGCCATCTGATCTAACTTCTGGAGGCAGTCAAAATGAGTATTTGAATTCTTCCCTACCTTATTCCTGTGCTGAGATACAGGCTGCTCCAACCTGCTGTAAAATGCTTGATTTCGAGAGTGAGCGAAACTAATGAAAACATTGTTGGGGTAAAACCTAAAGGGAAAGACCTAGCACCAAATCCAATTTGCCATCTGATCTAACTTCTGGAGGCAGTCAAAATGATCCTTAGAATTCTTCCCTACCTTATTCCTGTGCTGAGATACAGGCTGCTCCAACCTGCTGTAAAATGCTTGATTTCGAGAGTGAGCGAAACTAATGAAAACATTGTTGGGGTAAAACCTAAAGGGAAAGACCTAGCACCAAATTGCATTGGCCATCTGACCTAACTTCTGGAGGCAGTCAAAATGATCCTTAGAATTCTTCCCTACCTTATTCCTGTGCTGAGATACAGGCTGCTCCAACCTGCTGTAAAATGCTTGATTTCGAGAGTGAGCGAAACTAATGAAAACATTGTTGGGGTAAAACCTAAAGGGAAAGGCCTAGCACCAAATTGCATTGGCCATCTGATCTAACTTCTGGAGGCAGTCAAAATGAGTATTTGAATTCTTCCCTACCTTATTCCTGTGCTGAGATACAGGCTGCTCCAACCTGCTGTAAAATGCTTGATTTCGAGAGTGAGCGAAACTAATGAAAACATTGTTGGGGTAAAACCTAAAGGGAAAGACCTAGCACCAAATTGCATTGGCCATCTGATCTAACTTCTGGAGGCAGTCAAAATGAGTATTTGAATTCTTCCCTACCTTATTCCTGTGCTGAGATACAGGCTGCTCCAACCTGCTGTAAAATGCTTGATTTCGAGAGTGAGCGAAACTAATGAAAACATTGTTGGGGTAAAACCTAAAGGGAAAGACCTAGCACCAAATTGCATTGGCCATCTGATCTAACTTCTGGAGGCAGTCAAAATGAGTATTTGAATTCTTCCCTACCTTATTCCTGTGCTGAGATACAGGCTGCTCCAACCTGCTGTAAAATGCTTGATTTCGAGAGTGAGCGAAACTAATGAAAACATTGTTGGGGTAAAACCTAAAGGGAAAGACCTAGCACCAAATCCAATTTGCCATCTGATCTAACTTCTGGAGGCAGTCAAAATGAGTATTTGAATTCTTCCCTACCTTATTCCTGTGCTGAGATACAGGCTGCTCCAACCTGCTGTAAAATGCTTGATTTCGAGAGTGAGCGAAACTAATGAAAACATTGTTGGGGTAAAACCTAAAGGGAAAGACCTAGCACCAAATCCAATTTGCCATCTGATCTAACTTCTGGAGGCAGTCAAAATGATCCTTAGAATTCTTCCCTACCTTATTCCTGTGCTGAGATACAGGCTGCTCCAACCTGCTGTAAAATGCTTGATTTCGAGAGTGAGCGAAACTAATGAAAACATTGTTGGGGTAAAACCTAAAGGGAAAGGCCTAGCACCAAATTGCATTGGCCATCTGATCTAACTTCTGGAGGCAGTCAAAATGAGTATTTGAATTCTTCCCTACCTTATTCCTGTGCTGAGATACAGGCTGCTCCAACCTGCTGTAAAATGCTTGATTTCGAGAGTGAGCGAAACTAATGAAAACATTGTTGGGGTAAAACCTAAAGGGAAAGGCCTAGCACCAAATTGCATTGGCCATCTGATCTAACTTCTGGAGGCAGTCAAAATGATCCTTAGAATTCTTCCCTGCCTTCTTACTGTGCTGAGATACAGGCTGCTCCAACCTGCTGTAAAATGCTTGATTTCGAGAGTGAGCGAAACTAATGAAAACATTGTTGGGGTAAAACCTAAAGGGAAAGGCCTAGCACCAAATCCAATTTGCCATCTGATCTAACTTCTGGAGGCAGTCAAAATGATCCTTAGAATTCTTCCCTACCTTATTCCTGTGCTGAGATACAGGCTGCTCCAACCTGCTGTAAAATGCTTGATTTCGAGAGTGAGCGAAACTAATGAAAACATTGTTGGGGTAAAACCTAAAGGGAAAGACCTAGCACCAAATCCAATTTGCCATCTGATCTAACTTCTGGAGGCAGTCAAAATGAGTATTTGAATTCTTCCCTACCTTATTCCTGTGCTGAGATACAGGCTGCTCCAACCTGCTGTAAAATGCTTGATTTCGAGAGTGAGCGAAACTAATGAAAACATTGTTGGGGTAAAACCTAAAGGGAAAGACCTAGCACCAAATCCAATTTGCCATCTGATCTAACTTCTGGAGGCAGTCAAAATGATCCTTAGAATTCTTCCCTACCTTATTCCTGTGCTGAGATACAGGCTGCTCCAACCTGCTGTAAAATGCTTGATTTCGAGAGTGAGCGAAACTAATGAAAACATTGTTGGGGTAAAACCTAAAGGGAAAGACCTAGCACCAAATCCAATTTGCCATCTGATCTAACTTCTGGAGGCAGTCAAAATGATCCTTAGAATTCTTCCCTACCTTATTCCTGTGCTGAGATACAGGCTGCTCCAACCTGCTGTAAAATGCTTGATTTCGAGAGTGAGCGAAACTAATGAAAACATTGTTGGGGTAAAACCTAAAGGGAAAGGCCTAGCACCAAATTGCATTGGCCATCTGATCTAACTTCTGGAGGCAGTCAAAATGAGTATTTGAATTCTTCTCTACCTTATTCCTGTGCTGAGATACAGGCTGCTCCAACCTGCTGTAAAATGCTTGATTTCGAGAGTGAGCGAAACTAATGAAAACATTGTTGGGGTAAAACCTAAAGGGAAAGACCTAGCACCAAATCCAATTTGCCATCTGATCTAACTTCTGGAGGCAGTCAAAATGAGTATTTGAATTCTTCCCTACCTTATTCCTGTGCTGAGATACAGGCTGCTCCAACCTGCTGTAAAATGCTTGATTTCGAGAGTGAGCGAAACTAATGAAAACATTGTTGGGGTAAAACCTAAAGGGAAAGACCTAGCACCAAATTGCATTAGCCATCTGATCTAACTTCTGGAGGCAGTCAAAATGATCCTTAGAATTCTTCCCTACCTTATTCCTGTGCTGAGATACAGGCTGCTCCAACCGGCTGTAAAATGCTTGATTTCGAGAGTGAGCGAAACTAATGAAAACATTGTTGGGGTAAAACCTAAAGGGAAAGACCTAGCACCAAATCCAATTTGCCATCTGATCTAACTTCTGGAGGCAGTCAAAATGATCCTTAGAATTCTTCCCTACCTTATTCCTGTGCTGAGATACAGGCTGCTCCAACCTGCTGTAAAATGCTTGATTTCGAGAGTGAGCGAAACTAATGAAAACATTGTTGGGGTAAAACCTAAAGGGAAAGGCCTAGCACCAAATTGCATTGGCCATCTGATCTAACTTCTGGAGGCAGTCAAAATGAGTATTTGAATTCTTCCCTACCTTATTCCTGTGCTGAGATACAGGCTGCTCCAACCTGCTGTAAAATGCTTGATTTCGAGAGTGAGCGAAACTAATGAAAACATTGTTGGGGTAAAACCTAAAGGGAAAGGCCTAGCACCAAATTGCATTGGCCATCTGATCTAACTTCTGGAGGCAGTCAAAATGATCCTTAGAATTCTTCCCTACCTTATTCCTGTGCTGAGATACAGGCTGCTCCAACCTGCTGTAAAATGCTTGATTTCGAGAGTGAGCGAAACTAATGAAAACATTGTTGGGGTAAAACCTAAAGGGAAAGGCCTAGCACCAAATCCAATTTGCCATCTGTTTTAACTTCTGGAGGCAGTCAAAATGATCCTTAGAATTCTTCCCTACCTTATTCCTGTGCTGAGATACAGGCTGCTCCAACCTGCTGTAAAATGCTTGATTTCGAGAGTGAGCGAAACTAATGAAAACATTGTTGGGGTAAAACCTAAAGGGAAAGACCTAGCACCAAATCCAATTTGCCATCTGATCTAACTTCTGGAGGCAGTCAAAATGAGTATTTGAATTCTTCCCTACCTTATTCCTGTGCTGAGATACAGGCTGCTCCAACCTGCTGTAAAATGCTTGATTTCGAGAGTGAGCGAAACTAATGAAAACATTGTTGGGGTAAAACCTAAAGGGAAAGACCTAGCACCAAATCCAATTTGCCATCTGATCTAACTTCTGGAGGCAGTCAAAATGAGTATTTGAATTCTTCCCTACCTTATTCCTGTGCTGAGATACAGGCTGCTCCAACCTGCTGTAAAATGCTTGATTTCGAGAGTGAGCGAAACTAATGAAAACATTGTTGGGGTAAAACCTAAAGGGAAAGACCTAGCACCAAATCCAATTTGCCATCTGATCTAACTTCTGGAGGCAGTCAAAATGATCCTTAGAATTCTTCCCTACCATATTCCTGTGCTGAGATACAGGCTGCTCCAACCTGCTGTAAAATGCTTGATTTCGAGAGTGAGCGAAACTAATGAAAACATTGTTGGGGTAAAACCTAAAGGGAAAGACCTAGCACCAAATCCAATTTGCCATCTGATCTAACTTCTGGAGGCAGTCAAAATGATCCTTAGAATTCTTCCCTACCTTATTCCTGTGCTGAGATACAGGCTGCTCCAACCTGCTGTAAAATGCTTGATTTCGAGAGTGAGCGAAACTAATGAAAACATTGTTGGGGTAAAACCTAAAGGGAAAGGCCTAGCACCAAATTGCATTGGCCATCTGATCTAACTTCTGGAGGCAGTCAAAATGAGTATTTGAATTCTTCCCTACCTTATTCCTGTGCTGAGATACAGGCTGCTCCAACCTGCTGTAAAATGCTTGATTTCGAGAGTGAGCGAAACTAATGAAAACATTGTTGGGGTAAAACCTAAAGGGAAAGGCCTAGCACCAAATTGCATTGGCCATCTGATCTAACTTCTGGAGGCAGTCAAAATGATCCTTAGAATTCTTCCCTACCTTATTCCTGTGCTGAGATACAGGCTGCTCCAACCTGCTGTAAAATGCTTGATTTCGAGAGTGAGCAAAACTAATGAAAACATTGTTGGGGTAAAACCTAAAGGGAAAGACCTAGCACCAAATTGCATTAGCCATCTGATCTAACTTCTGGAGGCAGTCAAAATGAGTATTTGAATTCTTCCCTACCTTATTCCTGTGCTGAGATACAGGCTGCTCCAACCTGCTGTAAAATGCTTGATTTCGAGAGTGAGCGAAACTAATGAAAACATTGTTGGGGGAAAACCTAAAGGGAAAGACCTAGCACCAAGTCCAATTTGCCATCTGATCTAACTTCTGGAGGCAGTCAAAATGATCCTTAGAATTCTTCCCTACCTTATTCCTGTGCTGAGATACAGGCTGCTCCAACCTGCTGTAAAATGCTTGATTTCGAGAGTGAGCGAAACTAATGAAAACATTGTTGGGGGAAAACCTAAAGGGAAAGACCTAGCACCAAATCCAATTTGCCATCTGATCTAACTTCTGGAGGCAGTCAAAATGATCCTTAGAATTCTTCCCTACCTTATTCCTGTGCTGAGATACAGGCTGCTCCAACCTGCTGTAAAATGCTTGATTTCGAGAGTGAGCGAAACTAATGAAAACATTGTTGGGGGAAAACCTAAAGGGAAAGGCCTAGCACCAAATTGCATTGGCCATCTGATCTAACTTCTGGAGGCAGTCAAAATGAGTATTTGAATTCTTCCCTACCTTATTCCTGTGCTGAGATACAGGCTGCTCCAACCTGCTGTAAAATGCTTGATTTCGAGAGTGAGCGAAACTAATGAAAACATTGTTGGGGTAAAACCTAAAGGGAAAGGCCTAGAACCAAATTGCATTGGCCATCTGATCTAACTTCTGGAGGCAGTCAAAATGATCCTTAGAATTCTTCCCTACCTTATTCCTGTGCTGAGATACAGGCTGCTCCAACCTGCTGTAAAATGCTTGATTTCGAGAGTGAGCGAAACTAATGAAAACATTGTTGGGGTAAAACCTAAAGGGAAAGGCCTAGCACCAAATCCAATTTGCCATCTGTTCTAACTTCTGGAGGCAGTCAAAATGATCCTTAGAATTCTTCCCTACCTTATTCCTGTGCTGAGATACAGGCTGCTCCAACCTGCTGTAAAATGCTTGATTTCGAGAGTGAGCGAAACTAATGAAAACATTGTTGGGGTAAAACCTAAAGGGAAAGACCTAGCACCAAATCCAATTTGCCATCTGATCTAACTTCTGGAGGCAGTCAAAATGAGTATTTGAATTCTTCCCTACCTTATTCCTGTGCTGAGATACAGGCTGCTCCAACCTGCTGTAAAATGCTTGATTTCGAGAGTGAGCGAAACTAATGAAAACATTGTTGGGGTAAAACCTAAAGGGAAAGACCTAGCACCAAATCCAATTTGCCATCTGATCTAACTTCTGGAGGCAGTCAAAATGATCCTTAGAATTCTTCCCTACCTTATTCCTGTGCTGAGATACAGGCTGCTCCAACCTGCTGTAAAATGCTTGATTTCGAGAGTGAGCGAAACTAATGAAAACATTGTTGGGGTAAAACCTAAAGGGAAAGACCTAGCACCAAATCCAATTTGCCATCTGATCTAACTTCTGGAGGCAGTCAAAATGATCCTTAGAATTCTTCCCTACCTTATTCCTGTGCTGAGATACAGGCTGCTCCAACCTGCTGTAAAATGCTTGATTTCGAGAGTGAGCGAAACTAATGAAAACATTGTTGGGGTAAAACCTAAAGGGAAAGGCCTAGCACCAAATTGCATTGGCCATCTGATCTAACTTCTGGAGGCAGTCAAAATGAGTATTTGAATTCTTCCCTACCTTATTCCTGTGCTGAGATACAGGCTGCTCCAACCTGCTGTAAAATGCTTGATTTCGAGAGTGAGCGAAACTAATGAAAACATTGTTGGGGTAAAACCTAAAGGGAAAGACCTAGCACCAAATTGCATTAGCCATCTGATCTAACTTCTGGAGGCAGTCAAAATGAGTATTTGAATTCTTCCCTACCTTATTCCTGTGCTGAGATACAGGCTGCTCCAACCTGCTGTAAAATGCTTGATTTCGAGAGTGAGCGAAACTAATGAAAACATTGTTGGGGTAAAACCTAAAGGGAAAGACCTAGCACCAAGTCCAATTTGCCATCTGATCTAACTTCTGGAGGCAGTCAAAATGATCCTTAGAATTCTTCCCTACCTTATTCCTGTGCTGAGATACAGGCTGCTCCAACCTGCTGTAAAATGCTTGATTTCGAGAGTGAGCGAAACTAATGAAAACATTGTTGGGGTAAAACCTAAAGGGAAAGACCTAGCACCAAATCCAATTTGCCATCTGATCTAACTTCTGGAGGCAGTCAAAATGATCCTTAGAATTCTTCCCTACCTTATTCCTGTGCTGAGATACAGGCTGCTCCAACCTGCTGTAAAATGCTTGATTTCGAGAGTGAGCGAAACTAATGAAAACATTGTTGGGGGAAAACCTAAAGGGAAAGGCCTAGCACCAAATTGCATTGGCCATCTGATATAACTTCTGGAGGCAGTCAAAATGAGTATTTGAATTCTTCCCTACCTTATTCCTGTGCTGAGATACAGGCTGCTCCAACCTGCTGTAAAATGCTTGATTTCGAGAGTGAGCGAAACTAATGAAAACATTGTTGGGGTAAAACCTAAAGGGAAAGGCCTAGAACCAAATTGCATTGGCCATCTGATCTAACTTCTGGAGGCAGTCAAAATGATCCTTAGAATTCTTCCCTACCTTATTCCTGTGCTGAGATACAGGCTGCTCCAACCTGCTGTAAAATGCTTGATTTCGAGAGTGAGCGAAACTAATGAAAACATTGTTGGGGTAAAACCTAAAGGGAAAGGCCTAGCACCAAATCCAATTTGCCATCTGATCTAACTTCTGGAGGCAGTCAAAATGATCCTTAGAATTCTTCCCTACCTTATTCCTGTGCTGAGATACAGGCTGCTCCAACCTGCTGTAAAATGCTTGATTTCGAGAGTGAGCGAAACTAATGAAAACATTGTTGGGGTAAAACCTAAAGGGAAAGACCTAGCACCAAATCCAATTTGCCATCTGATCTAACTTCTGGAGGCAGTCAAAATGAGTATTTGAATTCTTCCCTACCTTATTCCTGTGCTGAGATACAGGCTGCTCCAACCTGCTGTAAAATGCTTGATTTCGAGAGTGAGCGAAACTAATGAAAACATTGTTGGGGTAAAACCTAAAGGGAAAGACCTAGCACCAAATTGCATTAGCCATCTGATCTAACTTCTGGAGGCAGTCAAAATGAGTATTTGAATTCTTCCCTACCTTATTCCTGTGCTGAGATACAGGCTGCTCCAACCTGCTGTAAAATGCTTGATTTCGAGAGTGAGCGAAACTAATGAAAACATTGTTGGGGTAAAACCTAAAGGGAAAGACCTAGCACCAAATTGCATTGGCCATCTGATCTAACTTCTGGAGGCAGTCAAAATGATCCTTAGAATTCTTCCCTACCTTATTCCTGTGCTGAGATACAGGCTGCTCCAACCTGCTGTAAAATGCTTGATTTCGAGAGTGAGCGAAACTAATGAAAACATTGTTGGGGTAAAACCTAAAGGGAAAGGCCTAGCACCAAATTGCATTGGCCATCTGATCTAACTTCTGGAGGCAGTCAAAATGAGTATTTGAATTCTTCCCTACCTTATTCCTGTGCTGAGATACAGGCTGCTCCAACCTGCTGTAAAATGCTTGATTTCGAGAGTGAGCGAAACTAATGAAAACATTGTTGGGGTAAAACCTAAAGGGAAAGACCTAGCACCAAATTGCATTGGCCATCTGATCTAACTTCTGGAGGCAGTCAAAATGAGTATTTGAATTCTTCCCTACCTTATTCCTGTGCTGAGATACAGGCTGCTCCAACCTGCTGTAAAATGCTTGATTTCGAGAGTGAGCGAAACTAATGAAAACATTGTTGGGGTAAAACCTAAAGGGAAAGACCTAGCACCAAATCCAATTTGCCATCTGATCTAACTTCTGGAGGCAGTCAAAATGATCCTTAGAATTCTTCCCTACCTTATTCCTGTGCTGAGATACAGGCTGCTCCAACCTGCTGTAAAATGCTTGATTTCGAGAGTGAGCGAAACTAATGAAAACATTGTTGGGGTAAAACCTAAAGGGAAAGACCTAGCACCAAATCCAATTTGCCATCTGATCTAACTTCTGGAGGCAGTCAAAATGATCCTTAGAATTCTTCCCTACCTTATTCCTGTGCTGAGATACAGGCTGCTCCAACCTGCTGTAAAATGCTTGATTTCGAGAGTGAGCGAAACTAATGAAAACATTGTTGGGGTAAAACCTAAAGGGAAAGACCTAGCACCAAATCCAATTTGCCATCTGATCTAACTTCTGGAGGCAGTCAAAATGATCCTTAGAATTCTTCCCTACCTTATTCCTGTGCTGAGATACAGGCTGCTCCAACCTGCTGTAAAATGCTTGATTTCGAGAGTGAGCGAAACTAATGAAAACATTGTTGGGGTAAAACCTAAAGGGAAAGGCCTAGCACCAAATTGCATTGGCCATCTGATCTAACTTCTGGAGGCAGTCAAAATGAGTATTTGAATTCTTCCCTACCTTATTCCTGTGCTGAGATACAGGCTGCTCCAACCTGCTGTAAAATGCTTGATTTCGAGAGTGAGCGAAACTAATGAAAACATTGTTGGGGTAAAACCTAAAGGGAAAGGCCTAGCACCAAATTGCATTGGCCATCTGATCTAACTTCTGGAGGCAGTCAAAATGATCCTTAGAATTCTTCCCTACCTTATTCCTGTGCTGAGATACAGGCTGCTCCAACCTGCTGTAAAATGCTTGATTTCGAGAGTGAGCGAAACTAATGAAAACATTGTTGGGGTAAAACCTAAAGGGAAAGACCTAGCACCAAATCCAATTTGCCATCTGATCTAACTTCTGGAGGCAGTCAAAATGAGTATTTGAATTCTTCCCTACCTTATTCCTGTGCTGAGATACAGGCTGCTCCAACCTGCTGTAAAATGCTTGATTTCGAGAGTGAGCGAAACTAATGAAAACATTGTTGGGGTAAAACCTAAAGGGAAAGACCTAGCACCAAATTGCATTAGCCATCTGATCTAACTTCTGGAGGCAGTCAAAATGAGTATTTGAATTCTTCCCTACCTTATTCCTGTGCTGAGATACAGGCTGCTCCAACCTGCTGTAAAATGCTTGATTTCGAGAGTGAGCGAAACTAATGAAAACATTGTTGGGGTAAAACCTAAAGGGAAAGACCTAGCACCAAGTCCAATTTGCCATCTGATCTAACTTCTGGAGGCAGTCAAAATGATCCTTAGAATTCTTCCCTACCTTATTCCTGTGCTGAGATACAGGCTGCTCCAACCTGCTGTAAAATGCTTGATTTCGAGAGTGAGCGAAACTAATGAAAACATTGTTGGGGTAAAACCTAAAGGGAAAGACCTAGCACCAAATCCAATTTGCCATCTGATCTAACTTCTGGAGGCAGTCAAAATGATCCTTAGAATTCTTCCCTACCTTATTCCTGTGCTGAGATACAGGCTGCTCCAACCTGCTGTAAAATGCTTGATTTCGAGAGTGAGCGAAACTAATGAAAACATTGTTGGGGTAAAACCTAAAGGGAAAGACCTAGCACCAAATCCAATTTGCCATCTGATCTAACTTCTGGAGGCAGTCAAAATGAGTATTTGAATTCTTCCCTACCTTATTCCTGTGCTGAGATACAGGCTGCTCCAACCTGCTGTAAAATGCTTGATTTCGAGAGTGAGCGAAACTAATGAAAACATTGTTGGGGTAAAACCTAAAGGGAAAGACCTAGCACCAAATCCAATTTGCCATCTGATCTAACTTCTGGAGGCAGTCAAAATGATCCTTAGAATTCTTCCCTACCTTATTCCTGTGCTGAGATACAGGCTGCTCCAACCTGCTGTAAAATGCTTGATTTCGAGAGTGAGCGAAACTAATGAAAACATTGTTGGGGTAAAACCTAAAGGGAAAGGCCTAGCACCAAATCCAATTTGCCATCTGATCTAACTTCTGGAGGCAGTCAAAATGATCCTTAGAATTCTTCCCTACCTTATTCCTGTGCTGAGATACAGGCTGCTCCAACCTGCTGTAAAATGCTTGATTTCGAGAGTGAGCGAAACTAATGAAAACATTGTTGGGGTAAAACCTAAAGGGAAAGACCTAGCACCAAATCCAATTTGCCATCTGATCTAACTTCTGGAGGCAGTCAAAATGAGTATTTGAATTCTTCCCTACCTTATTCCTGTGCTGAGATACAGGCTGCTCCAACCTGCTGTAAAATGCTTGATTTCGAGAGTGATCGTAACTAATGAAAACATTGTTGGGGTAAAACCTAAAGGGAAAGGCCTAGCACCAAATTGCATTGGCCATCTGATCTATCTTCTGGAGGCAGTCAAAATGATCCTTAGAATTCTTCCCTACCTTATTCCTGTGCTGAGATACAGGCTGCTCCAACCTGCTGTAAAATGCTTGATTTCGAGAGTGAGCGAAACTAATGAAAACATTGTTGGGGTAAAACCTAAAGGGAAAGGCCTAGCACCAAATTGCATTGGCCATCTGATCTAACTTCTGGAGGCAGTCAAAATGATCCTTAGAATTCTTCCCTACCTTATTCCTGTGCTGAGATACAGGCTGCTCCAACCTGCTGTAAAATGCTTGATTTCGAGAGTGAGCGAAACTAATGAAAACATTGTTGGGGTAAAACCTAAAGGGAAAGGCCTAGCACCAAATTGCATTGGCCATCTGATCTAACTTCTGGAGGCAGTCAAAATGAGTATTTGAATTCTTCCCTACCTTATTCCTGTGCTGAGATACAGGCTGCTCCAACCTGCTGTAAAATGCTTGATTTCGAGAGTGAGCAAAACTAATGAAAACATTGTTGGGGTAAAACCTAAAGGGAAAGACCTAGCACCAAATACAATTTGCCATCTGATCTAACTTCTGGAGGCAGTCAAAATGAGTATTTGAATTCTTCCCTACCTTATTCCTGTGCTGAGATACAGGCTGCTCCAACCTGCTGTAAAATGCTTGATTTCGAGAGTGAGCGAAACTAATGAAAACATTGTTGGGGTAAAACCTAAAGGGAAAGACCTAGCACCAAATTGCATTGGCCATCTGATCTAACTTCTGGAGGCAGTCAAAATGAGTATTTGAATTCTTCCCTACCTTATTCCTGTGCTGAGATACAGGCTGCTCCAACCTGCTGTAAAATGCTTGATTTCGAGAGTGAGCGAAACTAATGAAAACATTGTTGGGGTAAAACCTAAAGGGAAAGGCCTAGCACCAAATTGCATTGGCCATCTGATCTAACTTCTGGAGGCAGTCAAAATGAGTATTTGAATTCTTCCCTACCTTATTCCTGTGCTGAGATACAGGCTGCTCCAACCTGCTGTAAAATGCTTGATTTCGAGAGTGAGCGAAACTAATGAAAACATTGTTGGGGTAAAACCTAAAGGGAAAGACCTAGCACCAAATACAATTTGCCATCTGATCTAACTTCTGGAGGCAGTCAAAATGAGTATTTGAATTCTTCCCTACCTTATTCCTGTGCTGAGATACAGGCTGCTCCAACCTGCTGTAAAATGCTTGATTTCGAGAGTGAGCGAAACTAATGAAAACATTGTTGGGGTAAAACCGAAAGGGAAAGGCCTAGCACCAAATTGCATTGGCCATCTGATCTAACTTCTGGAGGCAGTCAAAATGAGTATTTGAATTCTTCCCTACCTTATTCCTGTGCTGAGATACAGGCTGCTCCAACCTGCTGTAAAATGCTTGATTTCGAGAGTGAGCGAAACTAATGAAAACATTGTTGGGGTAAAACCTAAAGGGAAAGGCCTAGCACCAAATTGCATTGGCCATCTGATCTAACTTCTGGAGGCAGTCAAAATGATCCTTAGAATTCTTCCCTACCTTATTCCTGTGCTGAGATACAGGCTGCTCCAACCTGCTGTAAAATGCTTGATTTCGAGAGTGAGCGAAACTAATGAAAACATTGTTGGGGTAAAACCTAAAGGGAAAGGCCTAGCACCAAATTGCATTGGCCATCTGATCTAACTTCTGGAGGCAGTCAAAAAGAGTATTTGAATTCTTCCCTACCTTATTCCTGTGCTGAGATACAGGCTGCTCCAACCTGCTGTAAAATGCTTGATTTCGAGAGTGAGCGAAACTAATGAAAACATTGTTGGGGTAAAACCTAAAGGGAAAGGCCTAGCACCAAATTGCATTGGCCATCTGATCTAACTTCTGGAGGCAGTCAAAATGAGTATTTGAATTCTTCCCTACCTTATTCCTGTGCTGAGATACAGGCTGCTCCAACCTGCTGTAAAATGCTTGATTTCGAGAGTGAGCGAAACTAATGAAAACATTGTTGGGGTAAAACCTAAAGGGAAAGACCTAGCACCAAATACAATTGGCCATCTGATCTAACTTCTGGAGGCAGTCAAAATGAGTATTTGAATTCTTCCCTACCTTATTCCTGTGCTGAGATACAGGCTGCTCCAACCTGCTGTAAAATGCTTGATTTCGAGAGTGAGCGAAACTAATGAAAACATTGTTGGGGTAAAACCTAAAGGGAAAGGCCTAGCACCAAATTGCATTGGCCATCTGATCTAACTTCTGGAGGCAGTCAAAATGAGTATTTGAATTCTTCCCTACCTTATTCCTGTGCTGAGATACAGGCTGCTCCAACCTGCTGTAAAATGCTTGATTTCGAGAGTGATCGTAACTAATGAAAACATTGTTGGGGTAAAACCTAAAGGGAAAGGCCTAGCACCAAATTGCATTGGCCATCTGATCTAACTTCTGGAGGCAGTCAAAATGAGTATTTGAATTCTTCCCTACCTTATTCCTGTGCTGAGATACAGGCTGCTCCAACCTGCTGTAAAATGCTTGATTTCGAGAGTGAGCGAAACTAATGAAAACATTGTTGGGGTAAAACCTAAAGGGAAAGGCCTAGCACCAAATTGCATTGGCCATCTGATCTAACTTCTGGAGGCAGTCAAAATGATCCTTAGAATTCTTCCCTACCTTATTCCTGTGCTGAGATACAGGCTGCTCCAACCTGCTGTAAAATGCTTGATTTCGAGAGTGATCGAAACTAATGAAAACATTGTTGGGGTAAAACCTAAAGGGAAGACCTAGCACCAAATACAATTGGCCATCTGATCTAACTTCTGGAGGCAGTCAAAATGAGTATTTGAATTCTTCCATACCTTGTTCCTGTGCTGAGATACAGGGTGCTCCAACCTGCTGTAAAATGCTTGATTTCGAGAGTGAGCGAAACTAATGAAAACATTGTTGGGGTAAAACCTAAAGGGAAAGGCCTAGCACCAAATACAATTGGCCATCTGATCTAACTTCTGGAGGCAGTCAAAATGAGTATTTGAATTCTTCCCTACCTTATTCCTGTGCTGAGATACAGGCTGCTCCAACCTGCTGTAAAATGCTTGATTTCGAGAGTGAGCGAAACTAATGAAAACATTGTTGGGGTAAAACCTAAAGGGAAAGGTCTAGCACCAAATTGAATTGGCCATCTGATCTAACTTCTGGAGGCAGTCAAAATGAGTATTTGAATTCTTCCCTACCTTATTCCTGTGCTGAGATACAGGCTGCTCCAACCTGCTGTAAAATGCTTGATTTCGAGAGTGAGCGAAACTAATGAAAACATTGTTGGGGTAAAACCTAAAGGGAAAGGCCTAGCACCAAATTGCATTGGCCATCTGATATAACTTCTGGAGGCAGTCAAAATGAGTATTTGAATTCTTCCCTACCTTATTCCTGTGCTGAGATACAGGCTGCTCCAACCTGCTGTAAAATGCTTGATTTCGAGAGTGAGCGAAACTAATGAAAACATTGTTGGGGTAAAACCTAAAGGGAAAGACCTAGCACCAAATACAATTGGCCATCTGATCTAACTTCTGGAGGCAGTCAAAATGAGTATTTGAATTCTTCCCTACCTTATTCCTGTGCTGAGATACAGGCTGCTCCAACCTGCTGTAAAATGCTTGATTTCGAGAGTGAGCGAAACTAATGAAAACATTGTTGGGGTAAAACCTAAAGGGAAAGGCCTAGCACCAAATTGCATTGGCCATCTGATCTAACTTCTGGAGGCAGTCAAAATGAGTATTTGAATTCTTCCCTACCTTATTCCTGTGCTGAGATACAGGCTGCTCCAACCTGCTGTAAAATGCTTGATTTCGAGAGTGAGCGAAACTAATGAAAACATTGTTGGGGTAAAACCTAAAGGGAAAGGTCTAGCACCAAATTGCATTGGCCATCTGATCTAACTTCTGGAGGCAGTCAAAATGATCCTTAGAATTCTTCCCTACCTTATTCCTGTGCTGAGATACAGGCTGCTCCAACCTGCTGTAAAATGCTTGATTTCGAGAGTGAGCGAAACTAATGAAAACATTGTTGGGGTAAAACCTAAAGGGAAGACCTAGCACCAAATCCAATTGGCCATCTGATCTAACTTCTGGAGGCAGTCAAAATGAGTATTTGAATTCTTCCATACCTTGTTCCTGTGCTGAGATACAGGGTGCTCCAACCTGCTGTAAAATGCTTGATTTCGAGAGTGATCGAAACTAATCAAAACATTGTTGGGGTAAAACCTAAAGGGAAAGGCCTAGCACCAAATTGCATTGGCCATCTGATCTAACTTCTGGAGGCAGTCAAAATGAGTATTTGAATTCTTCCCTACCTTATTCCTGTGCTGAGATACAGGCTGCTCCAACCTGCTGTAAAATGCTTGATTTCGAGAGTGAGCGAAACTAATGAAAACATTGTTGGGGTAAAACCTAAAGGGAAAGGTCTAGCACCAAATTGCATTGGCCATCTGATCTAACTTCTGGAGGCAGTCAAAATGAGTATTTGAATTCTTCCCTACCTTATTCCTGTGCTGAGATACAGGCTGCTCCAACCTGCTGTAAAATGCTTGATTTCGAGAGTGAGCGAAACTAATGAAAACATTGTTGGGGTAAAACCTAAAGGGAAAGGCCTAGCACCAAATTGCATTGGCCATCTGATCTAACTTCTGGAGGCAGTCAAAATGAGTATTTGATTTCTTCCCTACCTTATTCCTGTGCTGAGATACAGGCTGCTCCAACCTGCTGTAAAATGCTTGATTTCGAGAGTGATCGAAACTAATGAAAACATTGTTGGGGTAAAACCTAAAGGGAAAGGCCTAGCACCAAATTGCATTGGCCATCTGATCTAACTTCTGGAGGCAGTCAAAATGAGTATTTGAATTCTTCCCTACCTTATTCCTGTGCTGAGATACAGGGTGCTCCAACCTGCTGTAAAATGCTTGATTTCGAGAGTGAGCGAAACTAATGAAAACATTGTTGGGGTAAAACCTAAAGGGAAAGGCCTAGCACCAAATTGCATTGGCCATCTGATCTAACTTCTGGAGGCAGTCAAAATGAGTATTTGAATTCTTCCCTACCTTATTCCTGTGCTGAGATACAGGCTGCTCCAACCTGCTGTAAAATGCTTGATTTCGAGAGTGATCGTAACTAATGAAAACATTGTTGGGGTAAAACCTAAAGGGAAAGGCCTAGCACCAAATTGCATTGGCCATCTGATCTAACTTCTGGAGGCAGTCAAAATGAGTATTTGAATTCTTCCCTACCTTATTCCTGTGCTGAGATACAGGCTGCTCCAACCTGCTGTAAAATGCTTGATTTCGAGAGTGAGCGAAACTAATGAAAACATTGTTGGGGTAAAACCTAAAGGGAAAGGCCTAGCACCAAATTGCATTGGCCATCTGATCTAACTTCTGGAGGCAGTCAAAATGATCCTTAGAATTCTTCCCTACCTTATTCCTGTGCTGAGATACAGGCTGCTCCAACCTGCTGTAAAATGCTTGATTTCGAGAGTGAGCGAAACTAATGAAAACATTGTTGGGGTAAAACCTAAAGGGAAAGGCCTAGCACCAAATTGCATTGGCCATCTGATCTAACTTCTGGAGGCAGTCAAAATGATCCTTAGAATTCTTCCCTACCTTATTCCTGTGCTGAGATACAGGGTGCTCCAACCTGCTGTAAAATGCTTGATTTCGAGAGTGATCGAAACTAATGAAAACATTGTTGGGGTAAAACCTAAAGGGAAAGACCTTGCACCAAATACAATTGGCCATCTGATCTAACTTCTGGAGGCAGTCAAAATGAGTATTTGAATTCTTCCCTACCTTATTCCTGTGCTGAGATACAGGCTGCTCCAACCTGCTGTAAAATGCTTGATTTCGAGAGTGAGCGAAACTAATGAAAACATTGTTGGGGTAAAACCTAAAGGGAAAGGCCTAGCACCAAATTGCATTGGCCATCTGATCTAACTTCTGGAGGCAGTCAAAATGAGTATTTGAATTCTTCCCTACCTTATTCCTGTGCTGAGATACAGGCTGCTCCAACCTGCTGTAAAATGCTTGATTTCGAGAGTGAGCGAAACTAATCAAAACATTGTTGGGGTAAAACCTAAAGGGAAAGGCCTAGCACCAAATTGCATTGGCCATCTGATCTAACCTCTGGAGGCAGTCAAAATGAGTATTTGAATTCTTCCTTACCTTATTCCTGTGCTGAGATACAGGCTGCTCCAACCTGCTGTAAAATGCTTGATTTCGAGAGTGAGCGAAACTAATGAAAACATTGTTGGGGTAAAACCTAAAGGGAAAGGCCTAGCACCAAATTGCATTGGCCATCTGATCTAACTTCTGGAGGCAGTCAAAATGAGTATTTGAATTCTTCCCTACCTTATTCCTGTGCTGAGATACAGGCTGCTCCAACCTGCTGTAAAATGCTTGATTTCGAGAGTGAGCGAAACTAATGAAAACATTGTTGGGGTAAAACCTAAAGGGAAAGACCTAGCACCAAATACAATTGGCCATCTGATCTAACTTCTGGAGGCAGTCAAAATGAGTATTTGAATTCTTCCCTACCTTATTCCTGTGCTGAGATACAGGCTGCTCCAACCTGCTGTAAAATGCTTGATTTCGAGAGTGAGCGAAACTAATGAAAACATTGTTGGGGTAAAACCTAAAGGGAAAGGCCTAGCACCAAATTGCATTGGCCATCTGATCTAACTTCTGGAGGCAGTCAAAATGAATATTTGAATTCTTCCCTACCTTATTCCTGTGCTGAGATACAGGCTGCTCCAACCTGCTGTAAAATGCTTGATTTCGAGAGTGATCGAAACTAATCAAAACATTGTTGGGGTAAAACCTAAAGGGAAAGGCCTAGCACCAAATTGCATTGGCCATCTGATCTAACTTCTGGAGGCAGTCAAAATGAGTATTTGAATTCTTCCCTACCTTATTCCTGTGCTGAGATACAGGCTGCTCCAACCTGCTGTAAAATGCTTGATTTCGAGAGTGAGCGAAACTAATGAAAACATTGTTGGGGTAAAACCTAAAGGGAAAGGCCTAGCACCAAATTGCATTGGCCATCTGATCTAACCTCTGGAGGCAGTCAAAATGAGTATTTGAATTCTTCCTTACCTTATTCCTGTGCTGAGATACAGGCTGCTCCAACCTGCTGTAAAATGCTTGATTTCGAGAGTGAGCGAAACTAATGAAAACATTGTTGGGGTAAAACCTAAAGGGAAAGGCCTAGCACCAAATTGCATTGGC
Organism: Melanerpes formicivorus; assembly: GCF_026170545.1. Taxonomy (NCBI): domain Eukaryota; kingdom Metazoa; phylum Chordata; class Aves; order Piciformes; family Picidae; genus Melanerpes; species Melanerpes formicivorus. The sequence continues at coordinate 62,529 of NW_027143066.1, read as the reverse complement.
CATCTGATCTAACTTCTGGAGGCAGTCAAAATGATCCTTAGAATTCTTCCCTACCTTATTCCTGTGCTGAGATACAGGCTGCTCCAACCTGCTGTAAAATGCTTGATTTCGAGAGTGATCGAAACTAATGAAAACATTGTTGGGGTAAAACCTAAAGGGAAAGGCCTAGCACCAAATTGCATTGGCCATCTGATCTAACTTCTGGAGGCAGTCAAAATGAGTATTTGAATTCTTCCCTACCTTATTCCTGTGCTGAGATACAGGCTGCTCCAACCTGCTGTAAAATGCTTGATTTCGAGAGTGAGCGAAACTAATGAAAACATTGTTGGGGTAAAACCTAAAGGGAAAGGTCTAGCACCAAATTGCATTGGCCATCTGATCTAACTTCTGGAGGCAGTCAAAATGAGTATTTGAATTCTTCCCTACCTTATTCCTGTGCTGAGATACAGGCTGCTCCAACCTGCTGTAAAATGCTTGATTTCGAGAGTGAGCGAAACTAATGAAAACATTGTTGGGGTAAAACCTAAAGGGAAAGGCCTAGCACCAAATTGCATTGGCCATCTGATCTAACTTCTGGAGGCAGTCAAAATGAGTATTTGATTTCTTCCCTACCTTATTCCTGTGCTGAGATACAGGCTGCTCCAACCTGCTGTAAAATGCTTGATTTCGAGAGTGATCGAAACTAATGAAAACATTGTTGGGGTAAAACCTAAAGGGAAAGACCTAGCACCAAATCCAATTTGCCATCTGATCTAACTTCTGGAGGCAGTCAAAATGAGAATTTGAATTCTTCCCTACCTTATTCCTGTGCTGAGATACAGGCTGCTCCAACCTGCTGTAAAATGCTTGATTTCGAGAGTGAGCGAAACTAATGAAAACATTGTTGGGGTAAAACCTAAAGGGAAAGGCCTAGCACCAAATTGCATTGGCCATCTGATCTAACTTCTGGAGGCAGTCAAAATGAATATTTGAATTCTTCCCTACCTTATTCCTGTGCTGAGATACAGGCTGCTCCAACCTGCTGTAAAATGCTTGATTTCGAGATTGATCGAAACTAATGAAAACATTGTTGGCGAAAAACCTAAAGTGAAAGGCCTAGCACCAAATTGCATTGGCCATCTGATCTAACTTCTGGAGGCAGTCAAAATGAGTATTTGAATTCTTCCCTACCTTATTCCTGTGCTGAGATACAGGGTGCTCCAACCTGCTGTAAAATGCTTGATTTCGAGAGTGAGCGAAACTAATGAAAACATTGTTGGGGTAAAACCTAAAGGGAAAGGCCTAGCACCAAATTGCATTGGCCATCTGATCTAACTTCTGGAGGCAGTCAAAATGAGTATTTGAATTCTTCCCTACCTTATTCCTGTGCTGAGATACAGGCTGCTCCAACCTGCTGTAAAATGCTTGATTTCGAGAGTGATCGTAACTAATGAAAACATTGTTGGGGTAAAACCTAAAGGGAAAGGCCTAGCACCAAATTGCATTGGCCATCTGATCTAACTTCTGGAGGCAGTCAAAATGAGTATTTGAATTCTTCCCTACCTTATTCCTGTGCTGAGATACAGGCTGCTCCAACCTGCTGTAAAATGCTTGATTTCGAGAGTGAGCGAAACTAATGAAAACATTGTTGGGGTAAAACCTAAAGGGAAAGGCCTAGCACCAAATTGCATTGGCCATCTGATCTAACTTCTGGAGGCAGTCAAAATGATCCTTAGAATTCTTCCCTACCTTATTCCTGTGCTGAGATACAGGCTGCTCCAACCTGCTGTAAAATGCTTGATTTCGAGAGTGAGCGAAACTAATCAAAACATTGTTGGGGTAAAACCTAAAGGGAAAGGCCTAGCACCAAATTGCATTGGCCATCTGATCTAACCTCTGGAGGCAGTCAAAATGAGTATTTGAATTCTTCCTTACCTTATTCCTGTGCTGAGATACAGGCTGCTCCAACCTGCTGTAAAATGCTTGATTTCGAGAGTGAGCGAAACTAATGAAAACATTGTTGGGGTAAAACCTAAAGGGAAAGGCCTAGCACCAAATTGCATTGGCCATCTGATCTAACTTCTGGAGGCAGTCAAAATGATCCTTAGAATTCTTCCCTACCTTATTCCTGTGCTGAGATACAGGCTGCTCCAACCTGCTGTAAAATGCTTGATTTCGAGAGTGAGCGAAACTAATGAAAACATTGTTGGGGTAAAACCTAAAGGGAAAGGCCTAGCACCAAATTGCATTGGCCATCTGATCTAACTTCTGGAGGCAGTCAAAATGAGTATTTGAATTCTTCCCTACCTTATTCCTGTGCTGAGATACAGGCTGCTCCAACCTGCTGTAAAATGCTTGATTTCGAGAGTGAGCGAAACTAATGAAAACATTGTTGGGGTAAAACCTAAAGGGAAAGGCCTAGCACCAAATTGCATTGGCCATCTGATCTAACTTCTGGAGGCAGTCAAAATGATCCTTAGAATTCTTCCCTACCTTATTCCTGTGCTGAGATACAGGCTGCTCCAACCTGCTGTAAAATGCTTGATTTCGAGAGTGATCGAAACTAATCAAAACATTGTTGGGGTAAAACCTAAAGGGAAAGGCCTAGCACCAAATTGCATTGGCCATCTGATCTAACTTCTGGAGGCAGTCAAAATGATCCTTAGAATTCTTCCCTACCTTATTCCTGTGCTGAGATACAGGCTGCTCCAACCTGCTGTAAAATGCTTGATTTCGAGAGTGATCGAAACTAATGAAAACATTGTTGGGGTAAAACCTAAAGGGAAAGACCTAGCACCAAATACAATTGGCCATCTGATCTAACTTCTGGAGGCAGTCAAAATGAGTATTTGAATTCTTCCCTACCTTATTCCTGTGCTGAGATACAGGCTGCTCCAACCTGCTGTAAAAGGCTTGATTTCGAGAGTGAGCGAAACTAATGAAAACATTGTTGGGGTAAAACCTAAAGGGAAAGGCCTAGCACCAAATACAATTGGCCATCTGATCTAACTTCTGGAGGCAGTCAAAATGAGTATTTGAATTCTTCCCTACCTTATTCCTGTGCTGAGATACAGGCTGCTCCAACCTGCTGTAAAATGCTTGATTTCGAGAGTGAGCGAAACTAATGAAAACATTGTTGGGGTAAAACCTAAAGGGAAAGGTCTAGCACCAAATTGCATTGGCCATCTGATCTAACTTCTGGAGGCAGTCAAAATGAGTATTTGAATTCTTCCCTACCTTATTCCTGTGCTGAGATACAGGCTGCTCCAACCTGCTGTAAAATGCTTGATTTCGAGAGTGAGCGAAACTAATGAAAACATTGTTGGGGTAAAACCTAAAGGGAAAGGCCTAGCACCAAATTGCATTGGCCATCTGATATAACTTCTGGAGGCAGTCAAAATGAGTATTTGAATTCTTCCCTACCTTATTCCTGTGCTGAGATACAGGCTGCTCCAACCTGCTGTAAAATGCTTGATTTCGAGAGTGAGCGAAACTAATGAAAACATTGTTGGGGTAAAACCTAAAGGGAAAGGCCTAGCACCAAATACAATTGGCCATCTGATCTAACTTCTGGAGGCAGTCAAAATGATCCTTAGAATTCTTCCCTACCTTATTCCTGTGCTGAGATACAGGCTGCTCCAACCTGCTGTAAAATGCTTGATTTCAAGAGTGATCGAAACTAATGAAAACATTGTTGGGGTAAAACCTAAAGGGAAAGACCTAGCACCAAATACAATTGGCCATCTGATCTAACTTCTGGAGGCAGTCAAAATGAGTATTTGAATTCTTCCCTACCTTATTCCTGTGCTGAGATACAGGCTGCTCCAACCTGCTGTAAAATGCTTGATTTCGAGAGTGAGCGAAACTAATGAAAACATTGTTGGGGTAAAACCTAAAGGGAAAGGTCTAGCACCAAATTGCATTGGCCATCTGATCTAACTTCTGGAGGCAGTCAAAATGATCCTTAGAATTCTTCCCTACCTTATTCCTGTGCTGAGATACAGGCTGCTCCAACCTGCTGTAAAATGCTTGATTTCAAGAGTGATCGAAACTAATGAAAACATTGTTGGGGTAAAACCTAAAGGGAAAGACCTAGCACCAAATACAATTGGCCATCTGATCTAACTTCTGGAGGCAGTCAAAATGAGTATTTGAATTCTTCCCTACCTTATTCCTGTGCTGAGATACAGGCTGCTCCAACCTGCTGTAAAATGCTTGATTTCGAGAGTGAGCGAAACTAATGAAAACATTGTTGGGGTAAAACCTAAAGGGAAAGGCCTAGCACCAAATACAATTGGCCATCTGATCTAACTTCTGGAGGCAGTCAAAATGAGTATTTGAATTCTTCCCTACCTTATTCCTGTGCTGAGATACAGGCTGCTCCAACCTGCTGTAAAATGCTTGATTTCGAGAGTGATCGTAACTAATGAAAACATTGTTGGGGTAAAACCTAAAGGGAAAGGCCTAGCACCAAATTGCATTGGCCATCTGATCTAACTTCTGGAGGCAGTCAAAATGAGTATTTGAATTCTTCCCTACCTTATTCCTGTGCTGAGATACAGGCTGCTCCAACCTGCTGTAAAATGCTTGATTTCGAGAGTGATCGAAACTAATGAAAACATTGTTGGGGTAAAACCTAAAGGGAAAGGCCTAGCACCAAATTGCATTGGCCATCTGATCTAACTTCTGGAGGCAGTCAAAATGATCCTTAGAATTCTTCCCTACCTTATTCCTGTGCTGAGATACAGGCTGCTCCAACCTGCTGTAAAATGCTTGATTTCGAGAGTGAGCGAAACTAATGAAAACATTGTTGGGGTAAAACCTAAAGGGAAAGACCTAGCACCAAATCCAATTTGCCATCTGATCTAACTTCTGGAGGCAGTCAAAATGATCCTTAGAATTCTTCCCTACCTTATTCCTGTGCTGAGATACAGGCTGCTCCAACCTGCTGTAAAATGCTTGATTTCGAGAGGGAGCGAAACTAATGAAAACATTGTTGGGGTAAAACCTAAAGGGAAAGACCTAGCACCAAATCCAATTTGCCATCTGATCTAACTTCTGGAGGCAGTCAAAATGATCCTTAGAATTCTTCCCTACCTTATTCCTGTGCTGAGATACAGGCTGCTCCAACCTGCTGTAAAATGCTTGATTTCGAGAGTGAGCGAAACTAATGAAAACATTGTTGGGGTAAAACCTAAAGGGAAAGACCTAGCACCAAATTCCATTGGACATCTGATCTAACTTCTGGAGGTAGTCAAAATGAGTATTTGAATTCTTCCCTACTTTATTCCTGTGCTGAGATACAGGCTGCTCCAACCTGCTGTAAAATGCTTGATTTCGAGAGTGAGCGAAACTAATGAAAACATTGTTGGGGTAAAACCTAAAGGGAAAGACCTAGCACCAAATCCAATTTGCCATCTGATCTAACTTCTGGAGGCAGTCAAAATGATCCTTAGAATTCTTCCCTACCTTATTCCTGTGCTGAGATACAGGCTGCTCCAACCTGCTGTAAAATGCTTGATTTCGATAGTGAGCGAAACTAATGAAAACATTGTTGGGGTAAAACCTAAAGGGAAAGACCTAGCACCAAATCCAATTTGCCATCTGATCTAACTTCTGGAGGCAGTCAAAATGATCCTTAGAATTCTTCCCTACCTTATTCCTGTGCTGAGATACAGGCTGCTCCAACCTGCTGTAAAATGCTTGATTTCGAGAGTGAGCGAAACTAATGAAAACATTGTTGGGGTAAAACCTAAAGGGAAAGACCTAGCACCAAATTCCATTGGCCATCTGATCTAACTTCTGGAGGCAGTCAAAATGAGTATTTGAATTCTTCCCTACCTTATTCCTGTGCTGAGATACAGGCTGCTCCAACCTGCTGTAAAATGCTTGATTTCGAGAGTGAGCGAAACTAATGAAAACATTGTTGGGGTAAAACCTAAAGGGAAAGACCTAGCACCAAATCCAATTTGCCATCTGATCTAACTTCTGGAGGCAGTCAAAATGATCCTTAGAATTCTTCCCTACCTTATTCCTGTGCTGAGATACAGGCTGCTCCAACCTGCTGTAAAATGCTTGATTTCGAGAGTGAGCGAAACTAATGAAAACATTGTTGGGGTAAAACCTAAAGGGAAAGACCTAGCACCAAATCCAATTTGCCATCTGATCTAACTTCTGGAGGCAGTCAAAATGAGTATTTGAATTCTTCCCTACCTTATTCCTGTGCTGAGATACAGGCTGCTCCAACCTGCTGTAAAATGCTTGATTTCGAGAGGGAGCGAAACTAATGAAAACATTGTTGGGGTAAAACCTAAAGGGAAAGACCTAGCACCAAATCCAATTTGCCATCTGATCTAACTTCTGGAGGCAGTCAAAATGATCCTTAGAATTCTTCCCTACCTTATTCCTGTGCTGAGATACAGGCTGCTCCAACCTGCTGTAAAATGCTTGATTTCGAGAGTGAGCGAAACTAATGAAAACATTGTTGGGGTAAAACCTAAAGGGAAAGACCTAGCACCAAATCCAATTTGCCATCTGATCTAACTTCTGGAGGCAGTCAAAATGATCCTTAGAATTCTTCCCTACCTTATTCCTGTGCTGAGATACAGGCTGCTCCAACCTGCTGTAAAATGCTTGATTTCGAGAGTGAGCGAAACTAATGAAAACATTGTTGGGGTAAAACCTAAAGGGAAAGACCTAGCACCAAATCCAATTTGCCATCTGATCTAACTTCTGGAGGCAGTCAAAATGATCCTTAGAATTCTTCCCTACCTTATTCCTGTGCTGAGATACAGGCTGCTCCAACCTGCTGTAAAATGCTTGATTTCGAGAGTGAGCGAAACTAATGAAAACATTGTTGGGGTAAAACCTAAAGGGAAAGACCTAGCACCAAATTCCATTGGCCATCTGATCTAACTTCTGGAGGCAGTCAAAATGAGTATTTGAATTCTTCCCTACCTTATTCCTGTGCTGAGATACAGGCTGCTCCAACCTGCTGTAAAATGCTTGATTTCGAGAGTGAGCGAAACTAATGAAAACATTGTTGGGGTAAAACCTAAAGGGAAAGGCCTAGCACCAAATTGCATTGGCCATCTGATCTAACTTCTGGAGGCAGTCAAAATGAGTATTTGAATTCTTCCCTACCTTATTCCTGTGCTGAGATACAGGCTGCTCCAACCTGCTGTAAAATGCTTGATTTCGAGAGTGAGCGAAACTAATGAAAACATTGATGGGGTAAAACCTAAAGGGAAAGGCCTAGCACCAAATTGCATTGGCCATCTGATCTAACTTCTGGAGGCAGTCAAAATGAGTATTTGAATTCTTCCCTACCTTATTCCTGTGCTGAGATACAGGCTGCTCCAACCTGCTGTAAAATGCTTGATTTCGAGAGTGAGCGAAACTAATGAAAACATTGTTGGGGTAAAACCTAAAGGGAAAGGCCTAGCACCAAATTGCATTGGCCATCTGATCTAACTTCTGGAGGCCGTCAAAATGAGTATTTGAATTCTTCCCTACCTTATTCCTGTGCTGAGATACAGGCTGCTCCAACCTGCTGTAAAATGCTTGATTTCGAGAGTGAGCTAAACTAATGAAAACATTGTTGGGGTAAAACCTAAAGGGAAAGGCCTAGCACCAAATCCAATTTGCCATCTGATCTAACTTCTGGAGGCAGTCAAAATGATCCTTAGAATTCTTCCCTACCTTATTCCTGTGCTGAGATACAGGCTGCTCCAACCTGCTGTAAAATGCTTGATTTCGAGAGTGAGCGAAACTAATGAAAACATTGTTGGGGTAAAACCTAAAGGGAAAGACCTAGCACCAAATACAATTTGCCATCTGATCTAACTTCTGGAGGCAGTCAAAATGAGTATTTGAATTCTTCCCTACCTTATTCCTGTGCTGAGATACAGGCTGCTCCAACCTGCTGTAAAATGCTTGATTTCGAGAGTGAGCGAAACTAATGAAAACATTGTTGGGGTAAAACCTAAAGGGAAAGGCCTAGCACCAAATTGCATTGGCCATCTGATCTAACTTCTGGAGGCAGTCAAAATGAGTATTTGAATTCTTCCCTACCTTATTCCTGTGCTGAGATACAGGCTGCTCCAACCTGCTGTAAAATGCTTGATTTCGAGAGTGAGCGAAACTAATGAAAACATTGTTGGGGTAAAACCTAAAGGGAAAGGCCTAGCACCAAATTGCATTGGCCATCTGATCTAACTTCTGGAGGCCGTCAAAATGAGTATTTGAATTCTTCCCTACCTTATTCCTGTGCTGAGATACAGGCTGCTCCAACCTGCTGTAAAATGCTTGATTTCGAGAGTGAGCTAAACTAATGAAAACTTTGTTGGGGTAAAACCTAAAGGGAAAGGCCTAGCACCAAATCCAATTTGCCATCTGATCTAACTTCTGGAGGCAGTCAAAATGATCCTTAGAATTCTTCCCTACCTTATTCCTGTGCTGAGATACAGGCTGCTCCAACCTGCTGTAAAATGCTTGATTTCGAGAGTGAGCGAAACTAATGAAAACATTGTTGGGGTAAAACCTAAAGGGAAAGACCTAGCACCAAATACAATTTGCCATCTGATCTAACTTCTGGAGGCAGTCAAAATGAGTATTTGAATTCTTCCCTACCTTATTCCTGTGCTGAGATACAGGCTGCTCCAACCTGCTGTAAAATGCTTGATTTCGAGAGTGAGCGAAACTAATGAAAACATTGTTGGGGTAAAACCTAAAGGGAAAGGCCTAGCACCAAATTGCATTGGCCATCTGATCTAACTTCTGGAGGCAGTCAAAATGAGTATTTGAATTCTTCCCTACCTTATTCCTGTGCTGAGATACAGGCTGCTCCAACCTGCTGTAAAATGCTTGATTTCGAGAGTGAGCAAAACTAATGAAAACATTGTTGGGGTAAAACCTAAAGGGAAAGACCTAGCACCAAATACAATTGGCCATCTGATCTAACTTCTGGAGGCAGTCAAAATGAGTATTTGATTTCTTCCCTACCTTATTCCTGTGCTGAGATACAGGCTGCTCCAACCTGCTGTAAAATGCTTGATTTCGAGAGTGATCGAAACTAATGAAAACATTGTTGGGGTAAAACCTAAAGGGAAAGACCTAGCACCAAATACAATTTGCCATCTGATCTAACTTCTGGAGGCAGTCAAAATGAGTATTTGAATTCTTCCCTACCTTATTCCTGTGCTGAGATACAGGCTGCTCCAACCTGCTGTAAAATGCTTGATTTCGAGAGTGAGCGAAACTAATGAAAACATTGTTGGGGTAAAACCTAAAGGGAAAGGTCTAGCACCAAATTGCATTGGCCATCTGCTCTAACTTCTGGAGGCAGTCAAAATGATCCTTAGAATTCTTCCCTACCTTATTCCTGTGCTGAGATACAGGCTGCTCCAACCTGCTGTAAAATGCTTGATTTCGAGAGTGAGCGAAACTAATGAAAACATTGTTGGGGTAAAACCTAAAGGGAAAGGCCTAGCACCAAATTGCATTGGCCATCTGATATAACTTCTGGAGGCAGTCAAAATGATCCTTAGAATTCTTCCCTACCTTATTCCTGTGCTGAGATACAGGCTGCTCCAACCTGCTGTAAAATGCTTGATTTCGAGAGTGAGCGAAACTAATGAAAACATTGTTGGGGTAAAACCTAAAGGGAAAGGTCTAGCACCAAATTGCATTGGCCATCTGATCTAACTTCTGGAGGCAGTCAAAATGATCCTTAGAATTCTTCCCTACCTTATTCCTGTGCTGAGATACAGGCTGCTCCAACCTGCTGTAAAATGCTTGATTTCGAGAGTGATCGAAACTAATGAAAACATTGTTGGGGTAAAACCTAAAGGGAAGACCTAGCACCAAATACAATTGGCCATCTGATCTAACTTCTGGAGGCAGTCAAAATGAGTATTTGAATTCTTCCATACCTTGTTCCTGTGCTGAGATACAGGGTGCTCCAACCTGCTGTAAAATGCTTGATTTCGAGAGTGAGCGAAACTAATGAAAACATTGTTGGGGTAAAACCTAAAGGGAAAGGCCTAGCACCAAATTGCATTGGCCATCTGATCTAACTTCTGGAGGCAGTCAAAATGAGTATTTGAATTCTTCCCTACCTTATTCCTGTGCTGAGATACAGGCTGCTCCAACCTGCTGTAAAATGCTTGATTTCGAGAGTGAGCGAAACTAATGAAAACATTGTTGGGGTAAAACCTAAAGGGAAAGGCCTAGCACCAAATTGCATTGGCCATCTGATATAACTTCTGGAGGCAGTCAAAATGAGTATTTGAATTCTTCCCTACCTTATTCCTGTGCTGAGATACAGGCTGCTCCAACCTGCTGTAAAATGCTTGATTTCGAGAGTGATCGAAACTAATGAAAACATTGTTGGGGTAAAACCTAAAGGGAAAGACCTAGCACCAAATACAATTGGCCATCTGATCTAACTTCTGGAGGCAGTCAAAATGAGTATTTGATTTCTTCCCTACCTTATTCCTGTGCTGAGATACAGGCTGCTCCAACCTGCTGTAAAATGCTTGATTTCGAGAGTGATCGAAACTAATGAAAACATTGTTGGGGTAAAACCTAAAGGGAAAGACCTAGCACCAAATACAATTTGCCATCTGATCTAACTTCTGGAGGCAGTCAAAATGAGTATTTGAATTCTTCCCTACCTTATTCCTGTGCTGAGATACAGGCTGCTCCAACCTGCTGTAAAATGCTTGATTTCGAGAGTGAGCGAAACTAATGAAAACATTGTTGGGGTAAAACCTAAAGGGAAAGACCTAGCACCAAATCCAATTTGCCATCTGATCTAACTTCTGGAGGCAGTCAAAATGATCCTTAGAATTCTTCCCTACCTTATTCCTGTGCTGAGATACAGGCTGCTCCAACCTGCTGTAAAATGCTTGATTTCGAGAGTGAGCGAAACTAATGAAAACATTGTTGGGGTAAAACCTAAAGGGAAAGGCCTAGCACCAAATTGCATTGGCCATCTGATCTAACTTCTGGAGGCAGTCAAAATGAGTATTTGAATTCTTCCCTACCTTATTCCTGTGCTGAGATACAGGCTGCTCCAACCTGCTGTAAAATGCTTGATTTCGAGAGTGAGCGAAACTAATGAAAACATTGTTGGGGTAAAACCTAAAGGGAAAGGTCTAGCACCAAATTGCATTGGCCATCTGATCTAACTTCTGGAGGCAGTCAAAATGATCCTTAGAATTCTTCCCTACCTTATTCCTGTGCTGAGATACAGGCTGCTCCAACCTGCTGTAAAATGCTTGATTTCGAGAGTGATCGAAACTACTGAAAATATTGTTGGGGTAAAACCTAAAGGGAAGACCTAGCACCAAATACAATTGGCCATCTGATCTAACTTCTGGAGGCAGTCAAAATGAGTATTTGAATTCTTCCATACCTTGTTCCTGTGCTGAGATACAGGGTGCTCCAACCTGCTGTAAAATGCTTGATTTCGAGAGTGAGCGAAACTAATGAAAACATTGTTGGGGTAAAACCTAAAGGGAAAGGCCTAGCACCAAATACAATTGGCCATCTGATCTAACTTCTGGAGGCAGTCAAAATGAGTATTTGAATTCTTCCCTACCTTATTCCTGTGCTGAGATACAGGCTGCTCCAACCTGCTGTAAAATGCTTGATTTCGAGAGTGAGCGAAACTAATGAAAACATTGTTGGGGTAAAACCTAAAGGGAAAGGTCTAGCACCAAATTGCATTGGCCATCTGATCTAACTTCTGGAGGCAGTCAAAATGAGTATTTGAATTCTTCCCTACCTTATTCCTGTGCTGAGATACAGGCTGCTCCAACCTGCTGTAAAATGCTTGATTTCGAGAGTGAGCGAAACTAATGAAAACATTGTTGGGGTAAAACCTAAAGGGAAAGGCCTAGCACCAAATTGCATTGGCCATCTGATATAACTTCTGGAGGCAGTCAAAATGAGTATTTGAATTCTTCCCTACCTTATTCCTGTGCTGAGATACAGGCTGCTCCAACCTGCTGTAAAATGCTTGATTTCGAGAGTGAGCGAAACTAATGAAAACATTGTTGGGGTAAAACCTAAAGGGAAAGGCCTAGCACCAAATACAATTGGCCATCTGATCTAACTTCTGGAGGCAGTCAAAATGAGAATTTGAATTCTTCCCTACCTTATTCCTGTGCTGAGATACAGGCTGCTCCAACCTGCTGTAAAATGCTTGATTTCGAGAGTGAGCGAAACTAATGAAAACATTGTTGGGGTAAAACCTAAAGGGAAAGGTCTAGCACCAAATTGCATTGGCCATCTGATCTAACTTCTGGAGGCAGTCAAAATGAGTATTTGAATTCTTCCCTACCTTATTCCTGTGCTGAGATACAGGCTGCTCCAACCTGCTGTAAAATGCTTGATTTCGAGAGTGAGCGAAACTAATGAAAACATTGTTGGGGTAAAACCTAAAGGGAAAGGCCTAGCACCAAATTGCATTGGCCATCTGATATAACTTCTGGAGGCAGTCAAAATGAGTATTTGAATTCTTCCCTACCTTATTCCTGTGCTGAGATACAGGGTGCTCCAACCTGCTGTAAAATGCTTGATTTCGAGAGTGAGCGAAACTAATGAAAACATTGTTGGGGTAAAACCTAAAGGGAAAGACCTAGCACCAAATTGCATTGGCCATCTGATCTAACTTCTGGAGGCAGTCAAAATGATCCTTAGAATTCTTCCCTACCTTATTCCTGTGCTGAGATACAGGCTGCTCCAACCTGCTGTAAAATGCTTGATTTCGAGAGTGAGCGAAACTAATGAAAACATTGTTGGGGTAAAACCTAAAGGGAAAGGCCTAGCACCAAATTGCATTGGCCATCTGATCTAACTTCTGGAGGCAGTCAAAATGAGTATTTGAATTCTTCCCTACCTTATTCCTGTGCTGAGATACAGGCTGCTCCAACCTGCTGTAAAATGCTTGATTTCGAGAGTGAGCGAAACTAATGAAAACATTGTTGGGGTAAAACCTAAAGGGAAAGGCCTAGCACCAAATTGCATTGGCCATCTGATCTAACTTCTGGAGGCAGTCAAAATGATCCTTAGAATTCTTCCCTACCTTATTCCTGTGCTGAGATACAGGCTGCTCCAACCTGCTGTAAAATGCTTGATTTCGAGAGTGAGCGAAACTAATGAAAACATTGTTGGGGTAAAACCTAAAGGGAAAGGCCTAGCACCAAATTGCATTGGCCATCTGATCTAACTTCTGGAGGCAGTCAAAATGATCCTTAGAATTCTTCCCTACCTTATTCCTGTGCTGAGATACAGGGTGCTCCAACCTGCTGTAAAATGCTTGATTTCGAGAGTGATCGAAACTAATGAAAACATTGTTGGGGTAAAACCTAAAGGGAAAGACCTTGCACCAAATACAATCGGCCATCTGATCTAACTTCTGGAGGCAGTCAAAATGAGTATTTGAATTCTTCCCTACCTTATTCCTGTGCTGAGATACAGGCTGCTCCAACCTGCTGTAAAATGCTTGATTTCGAGAGTGAGCGAAACTAATGAAAACATTGTTGGGGTAAAACCTAAAGGGAAAGGCCTAGCACCAAATTGCATTGGCCATCTGATCTAACTTCTGGAGGCAGTCAAAATGATCCTTAGAATTCTTCCCTACCTTATTCCTGTGCTGAGATACAGGCTGCTCCAACCTGCTGTAAAATGCTTGATTTCGAGAGTGATCGAAACTAATCAAAACATTGTTGGGGTAAAACCTAAAGGGAAAGGCCTAGCACCAAATTGCATTGGCCATCTGATCTAACTTCTGGAGGCAGTCAAAATGAGTATTTGAATTCTTCCCTACCTTATTCCTGTGCTGAGATACAGGCTGCTCCAACCTGCTGTAAAATGCTTGATTTCGAGAGTGAGCGAAACTAATGAAAACATTGTTGGGGTAAAACCTAAAGGGAAAGGCCTAGCACCAAATTGCATTGGCCATCTGATCTAACCTCTGGAGGCAGTCAAAATGAGTATTTGAATTCTTCCTTACCTTATTCCTGTGCTGAGATACAGGCTGCTCCAACCTGCTGTAAAATGCTTGATTTCGAGAGTGAGCGAAACTAATGAAAACATTGTTGGGGTAAAACCTAAAGGGAAAATGCCTAGCACCAAATTGCATTGGCCATCTGATCTAACTTCTGGAGGCAGTCAAAATGAGTATTTGAATTCTTCCCTACCTTATTCCTGTGCTGAGATACAGGCTGCTCCAACCTGCTGTAAAATGCTTGATTTCGAGAGTGAGCGAAACTAATGAAAACATTGTTGGGGTAAAACCTAAAGGGAAAGGCCTAGCACCAAATTGCATTGGCCATCTGATCTAACTTCTGGAGGCAGTCAAAATGAGTATTTGAATTCTTCCCTACCTTATTCCTGTGCTGAGATACAGGCTGCTCCAACCTGCTGTAAAATGCTTGATTTCGAGAGTGAGCGAAACTAATGAAAACATTGTTGGGGTAAAACCTAAAGGGAAAGGCCTAGCACCAAATTGCATTGGCCATCTGATCTAACTTCTGGAGGCAGTCAAAATGAATATTTGAATTCTTCCCTACCTTATTCCTGTGCTGAGATACAGGCTGCTCCAACCTGCTGTAAAATGCTTGATTTCGAGAGTGATCGAAACTAATCAAAACATTGTTGGGGTAAAACCTAAAGGGAAAGGCCTAGCACCAAATTGCATTGGCCATCTGATCTAACTTCTGGAGGCAGTCAAAATGATCCTTAGAATTCTTCCCTACCTTATTCCTGTGCTGAGATACAGGCTGCTCCAACCTGCTGTAAAATGCTTGGTTTTGAGAGTGAGCGAAACTAATGAAAACATTGTTGGGGTAAAACCTAAAGGGAAAGGCCTAGCACCAAATTGCATTGGCCATCTGATCTAACTTCTGGAGGCAGTCAAAATGAGTATTTGAATTCTTCCCTACCTTATTCCTGTGCTGAGATACAGGCTGCTCCAACCTGCTGTAAAATGCTTGATTTCGAGAGTGAGCGAAACTAATGAAAACATTGTTGGGGTAAAACCTAAAGGGAAAGGCCTAGCACCAAATTGCATTGGCCATCTGATCTAACTTCTGGAGGCAGTCAAAATGAGTATTTGAATTCTTCCCTACCTTATTCCTGTGCTGAGATACAGGCTGCTCCAACCTGCTGTAAAATGCTTGATTTCGAGAGTGAGCGAAACTAATGAAAACACTGTTGGGGTAAAACCTAAAGGGAAAGGTCTAGCACCAAATTGCATTGGCCATCTGATCTAACTTCTGGAGGCAGTCAAAATGAGCCTTAGAATTCTTCCCTACCTTATTCCTGTGCTGAGATACAGGCTGCTCCAACCTGCTGTAAAATGCTTGATTTCGAGAGTGATCGAAACTAATGAAAACATTGTTGGGGTAAAACCTAAAGGGAAAGACCTAGCACCAAATACAATTGGCCATCTGATCTAACTTCTGGAGGCAGTCAAAATGAGTATTTGAATTCTTCCCTACCTTATTCCTGTGCTGAGATACAGGCTGCTCCAACCTGCTGTAAAAGGCTTGATTTCGAGAGTGAGCGAAACTAATGAAAACATTGTTGGGGTAAAACCTAAAGGGAAAGGCCTAGCACCAAATACAATTGGCCATCTGATCTAACTTCTGGAGGCAGTCAAAATGAGTATTTGAATTCTTCCCTACCTTATTCCTGTGCTGAGATACAGGCTGCTCCAACCTGCTGTAAAATGCTTGATTTCGAGAGTGAGCGAAACTAATGAAAACATTGTTGGGGTAAAACCTAAAGGGAAAGGTCTAGCACCAAATTGCATTGGCCATCTGATCTAACTTCTGGAGGCAGTCAAAATGAGTATTTGAATTCTTCCCTACCTTATTCCTGTGCTGAGATACAGGCTGCTCCAACCTGCTGTAAAATGCTTGATTTTGAGAGTGAGCGAAACTAATGAAAACATTGTTGGGGTAAAACCTAAAGGGAAAGGCCTAGCACCAAATTGCATTGGCCATCTGATATAACTTCTGGAGGCAGTCAAAATGAGTATTTGAATTCTTCCCTACCTTATTCCTGTGCTGAGATACAGGCTGCTCCAACCTGCTGTAAAATGCTTGATTTCGAGAGTGAGCGAAACTAATGAAAACATTGTTGGGGTAAAACCTAAAGGGAAAGGCCAAGCACCAAATTGCATTGGCCATCTGATCTAACTTCTGGAGGCAGTCAAAATGAGTATTTGAATTCTTCCCTACCTTATTCCTGTGCTGAGATACAGGCTGCTCCAACCTGCTGTAAAATGCTTGATTTCGAGAGTGAGCGAAACTAATGAAAACATTGTTGGGGTAAAACCTAAAGGGAAAGGCCTAGCACCAAATTGCATTGGCCATCTGATCTAACTTCTGGAGGCAGTCAAAATGAGTATTTGAATTCTTCCCTACCTTATTCCTGTGCTGAGATACAGGCTGCTCCAACCTGCTGTAAAATGCTTGATTTCGAGAGTGAGCGAAACTAATGAAAACATTGTTGGGGTAAAACCTAAAGGGAAAGGCCTAGCACCAAATTGCATTGGCCATCTGATCTAACTTCTGGAGGCAGTCAAAATGATCCTTAGAATTCTTCCCTACCTTATTCCTGTGCTGAGATACAGGCTGCTCCAACCTGCTGTAAAATGCTTGATTTCGAGAGTGAGCGAAACTAATGAAAACATTGTTGGGGTAAAACCTAAAGGGAAAGGCCTAGCACCAAATTGCATTGGCCATCTGATCTAACTTCTGGAGGCAGTCAAAATGATCCTTAGAATTCTTCCCTACCTTATTCCTGTGCTGAGATACAGGGTGCTCCAACCTGCTGTAAAATGCTTGATTTCGAGAGTGATCGAAACTAATGAAAACATTGTTGGGGTAAAACCTAAAGGGAAAGACCTTGCACCAAATACAATCGGCCATCTGATCTAACTTCTGGAGGCAGTCAAAATGAGTATTTGAATTCTTCCCTACCTTATTCCTGTGCTGAGATACAGGCTGCTCCAACCTGCTGTAAAATGCTTGATTTCGAGAGTGAGCGAAACTAATGAAAACATTGTTGGGGTAAAACCTAAAGGGAAAGGCCTAGCACCAAATTGCATTGGCCATCTGATCTAACTTCTGGAGGCAGTCAAAATGATCCTTAGAATTCTTCCCTACCTTATTCCTGTGCTGAGATACAGGCTGCTCCAACCTGCTGTAAAATGCTTGATTTCGAGAGTGATCGAAACTAATCAAAACATTGTTGGGGTAAAACCTAAAGGGAAAGGCCTAGCACCAAATTGCATTGGCCATCTGATCTAACTTCTGGAGGCAGTCAAAATGAGTATTTGAATTCTTCCCTACCTTATTCCTGTGCTGAGATACAGGCTGCTCCAACCTGCTGTAAAATGCTTGATTTCGAGAGTGAGCGAAACTAATCAAAACATTGTTGGGGTAAAACCTAAAGGGAAAGGCCTAGCACCAAATTGCATTGGCCATCTGATCTAACCTCTGGAGGCAGTCAAAATGAGTATTTGAATTCTTCCTTACCTTATTCCTGTGCTGAGATACAGGCTGCTCCAACCTGCTGTAAAATGCTTGATTTCGAGAGTGAGCGAAACTAATGAAAACATTGTTGGGGTAAAACCTAAAGGGAAAGGCCTAGCACCAAATTGCATTGGCCATCTGATCTAACTTCTGGAGGCAGTCAAAATGAGTATTTGAATTCTTCCCTACCTTATTCCTGTGCTGAGATACAGGCTGCTCCAACCTGCTGTAAAATGCTTGATTTCGAGAGTGAGCGAAACTAATGAAAACATTGTTGGGGTAAAACCTAAAGGGAAAGGCCTAGCACCAAATTGCATTGGCCATCTGATCTAACTTCTGGAGGCAGTCAAAATGAGTATTTGAATTCTTCCCTACCTTATTCCTGTGCTGAGATACAGGCTGCTCCAACCTGCTGTAAAATGCTTGATTTCGAGAGTGAGCGAAACTAATGAAAACATTGTTGGGGTAAAACCTAAAGGGAAAGGCCTAGCACCAAATTGCATTGGCCATCTGATCTAACTTCTGGAGGCAGTCAAAATGAATATTTGAATTCTTCCCTACCTTATTCCTGTGCTGAGATACAGGCTGCTCCAACCTGCTGTAAAATGCTTGATTTCGAGAGTGATCGAAACTAATCAAAACATTGTTGGGGTAAAACCTAAAGGGAAAGGCCTAGCACCAAATTGCATTGGCCATCTGATCTAACTTCTGGAGGCAGTCAAAATGATCCTTAGAATTCTTCCCTACCTTATTCCTGTGCTGAGATACAGGCTGCTCCAACCTGCTGTAAAATGCTTGGTTTTGAGAGTGAGCGAAACTAATGAAAACATTGTTGGGGTAAAACCTAAAGGGAAAGGCCTAGCACCAAATTGCATTGGCCATCTGATCTAACTTCTGGAGGCAGTCAAAATGAGTATTTGAATTCTTCCCTACCTTATTCCTGTGCTGAGATACAGGCTGCTCCAACCTGCTGTAAAATGCTTGATTTCGAGAGTGAGCGAAACTAATGAAAACATTGTTGGGGTAAAACCTAAAGGGAAAGGCCTAGCACCAAATTGCATTGGCCATCTGATCTAACTTCTGGAGGCAGTCAAAATGAGTATTTGAATTCTTCCCTACCTTATTCCTGTGCTGAGATACAGGCTGCTCCAACCTGCTGTAAAATGCTTGATTTCGAGAGTGAGCGAAACTAATGAAAACACTGTTGGGGTAAAACCTAAAGGGAAAGGTCTAGCACCAAATTGCATTGGCCATCTGATCTAACTTCTGGAGGCAGTCAAAATGATCCTTAGAATTCTTCCCTACCTTATTCCTGTGCTGAGATACAGGCTGCTCCAACCTGCTGTAAAATGCTTGATTTCGAGAGTGATCGAAACTAATGAAAACATTGTTGGGGTAAAACCTAAAGGGAAAGACCTAGCACCAAATACAATTGGCCATCTGATCTAACTTCTGGAGGCAGTCAAAATGAGTATTTGAATTCTTCCCTACCTTATTCCTGTGCTGAGATACAGGCTGCTCCAACCTGCTGTAAAAGGCTTGATTTCGAGAGTGAGCGAAACTAATGAAAACATTGTTGGGGTAAAACCTAAAGGGAAAGGCCTAGCACCAAATACAATTGGCCATCTGATCTAACTTCTGGAGGCAGTCAAAATGAGTATTTGAATTCTTCCCTACCTTATTCCTGTGCTGAGATACAGGCTGCTCCAACCTGCTGTAAAATGCTTGATTTCGAGAGTGAGCGAAACTAATGAAAACATTGTTGGGGTAAAACCTAAAGGGAAAGGTCTAGCACCAAATTGCATTGGCCATCTGATCTAACTTCTGGAGGCAGTCAAAATGAGTATTTGAATTCTTCCCTACCTTATTCCTGTGCTGAGATACAGGCTGCTCCAACCTGCTGTAAAATGCTTGATTTTGAGAGTGAGCGAAACTAATGAAAACATTGTTGGGGTAAAACCTAAAGGGAAAGGCCTAGCACCAAATTGCATTGGCCATCTGATATAACTTCTGGAGGCAGTCAAAATGAGTATTTGAATTCTTCCCTACCTTATTCCTGTGCTGAGATACAGGCTGCTCCAACCTGCTGTAAAATGCTTGATTTCGAGAGTGAGCGAAACTAATGAAAACATTGTTGGGGTAAAACCTAAAGGGAAAGGCCAAGCACCAAATTGCATTGGCCATCTGATCTAACTTCTGGAGGCAGTCAAAATGAGTATTTGAATTCTTCCCTACCTTATTCCTGTGCTGAGATACAGGCTGCTCCAACCTGCTGTAAAATGCTTGATTTCGAGAGTGAGCGAAACTAATGAAAACATTGTTGGGGTAAAACCTAAAGGGAAAGGCCTAGCACCAAATTGCATTGGCCATCTGATCTAACTTCTGGAGGCAGTCAAAATGATCCTTAGAATTCTTCCCTACCTTATTCCTGTGCTGAGATACAGGGTGCTCCAACCTGCTGTAAAATGCTTGATTTCGAGAGTGATCGAAACTAATGAAAACATTGTTGGGGTAAAACCTAAAGGGAAAGACCTTGCACCAAATACAATTGGCCATCTGATCTAACTTCTGGAGGCAGTCAAAATGAGTATTTGAATTCTTCCCTACCTTATTCCTGTGCTGAGATACAGGCTGCTCCAACCTGCTGTAAAATGCTTGATTTCGAGAGTGAGCGAAACTAATGAAAACATTGTTGGGGTAAAACCTAAAGGGAAAGGCCTAGCACCAAATTGCATTGGCCATCTGATCTAACTTCTGGAGGCAGTCAAAATGAGTATTTGAATTCTTCCCTACCTTATTCCTGTGCTGAGATACAGGCTGCTCCAACCTGCTGTAAAATGCTTGATTTCGAGAGTGAGCGAAACTAATCAAAACATTGTTGGGGTAAAACCTAAAGGGAAAGGCCTAGCACCAAATTGCATTGGCCATCTGATCTAACCTCTGGAGGCAGTCAAAATGAGTATTTGAATTCTTCCTTACCTTATTCCTGTGCTGAGATACAGGCTGCTCCAACCTGCTGTAAAATGCTTGATTTCGAGAGTGAGCGAAACTAATGAAAACATTGTTGGGGTAAAACCTAAAGGGAAAGGCCTAGCACCAAATTGCATTGGCCATCTGATCTAACTTCTGGAGGCAGTCAAAATGAGTATTTGAATTCTTCCCTACCTTATTCCTGTGCTGAGATACAGGCTGCTCCAACCTGCTGTAAAATGCTTGATTTCGAGAGTGAGCGAAACTAATCAAAACATTGTTGGGGTAAAACCTAAAGGGAAAGGCCTAGCACCAAATTGCATTGGCCATCTGATCTAACTTCTGGAGGCAGTCAAAATGAGTATTTGAATTCTTCCCTACCTTATTCCTGTGCTGAGATACAGGCTGCTCCAACCTGCTGTAAAATGCTTGATTTCGAGAGTGAGCGAAACTAATGAAAACATTGTTGGGGTAAAACCTAAAGGGAAAGGCCTAGCACCAAATTGCATTGGCCATCTGATCTAACTTCTGGAGGCAGTCAAAATGATCCTTAGAATTCTTCCCTACCTTATTCCTGTGCTGAGATACAGGCTGCTCCAACCTGCTGTAAAATGCTTGGTTTTGAGAGTGAGCGAAACTAATGAAAACATTGTTGGGGTAAAACCTAAAGGGAAAGGCCTAGCACCAAATTGCATTGGCCATCTGATCTAACTTCTGGAGGCAGTCAAAATGAGTATTTGAATTCTTCCCTACCTTATTCCTGTGCTGAGATACAGGCTGCTCCAACCTGCTGTAAAATGCTTGATTTCGAGAGTGAGCGAAACTAATGAAAACATTGTTGGGGTAAAACCTAAAGGGAAAGGCCTAGCACCAAATTGCATTGGCCATCTGATCTAACTTCTGGAGGCAGTCAAAATGAGTATTTGAATTCTTCCCTACCTTATTCCTGTGCTGAGATACAGGCTGCTCCAACCTGCTGTAAAATGCTTGATTTCGAGAGTGAGCGAAACTAATGAAAACATTGTTGGGGTAAAACCTAAAGGGAAAGGTCTAGCACCAAATTGCATTGGCCATCTGATCTAACTTCTGGAGGCAGTCAAAATGATCCTTAGAATTCTTCCCTACCTTATTCCTGTGCTGAGATACAGGCTGCTCCAACCTGCTGTAAAATGCTTGATTTCGAGAGTGATCGAAACTAATGAAAACATTGTTGGGGTAAAACCTAAAGGGAAAGACCTAGCACCAAATACAATTGGCCATCTGATCTAACTTCTGGAGGCAGTCAAAATGAGTATTTGAATTCTTCCCTACCTTATTCCTGTGCTGAGATACAGGCTGCTCCAACCTGCTGTAAAAGGCTTGATTTCGAGAGTGAGCGAAACTAATGAAAACATTGTTGGGGTAAAACCTAAAGGGAAAGGCCTAGCACCAAATACAATTGGCCATCTGATCTAACTTCTGGAGGCAGTCAAAATGAGTATTTGAATTCTTCCCTACCTTATTCCTGTGCTGAGATACAAGCTGCTCCAACCTGCTGTAAAATGCTTGATTTCGAGAGTGAGCGAAACTAATGAAAACATTGTTGGGGTAAAACCTAAAGGGAAAGGCCTAGCACCAAATTGCATTGGCCATCTGATATAACTTCTGGAGGCAGTCAAAATGAGTATTTGAATTCTTCCCTACCTTTTTCCTGTGCTGAGATACAGGCTGCTCCAACCTGCTGTAAAATGCTTGATTTCGAGAGTGAGCGAAACTAATGAAAACATTGTTGGGGTAAAACCTAAAGGGAAAGGCCTAGCACCAAATACAATTGGCCATCTGATCTAACTTCTGGAGGCAGTCAAAATGAGTATTTGATTTCTTCCCTACCTTATTCCTGTGCTGAGATACAGGCTGCTCCAACCTGCTGTAAAATGCTTGATTTCGAGAGTGAGCGAAACTAATGAAAACATTGTTGGGGTAAAACCTAAAGGGAAAGACCTAGCACCAAATACAATTTGCCATCTGATCTAACTTCTGGAGGCAGTCAAAATGAGAATTTGAATTCTTCCCTACCTTATTCCTGTGCTGAGATACAGGCTGCTCCAACCTGCTGTAAAATTCTTGATTTCGAGAGTGAGCAAAACTAATGAAAACATTGTTGGGGTAAAACCTAAAGGGAAAGGTCTAGCACCAAATTGCATTGGCCATCTGATCTAACTTCTGGAGGCAGTCAAAATGAGTATTTGAATTCTTCCCTACCTTATTCCTGTGCTGAGATACAGGCTGCTCCAACCTGCTGTAAAATGCTTGATTTCGAGAGTGAGCGAAACTAATGAAAACATTGTTGGGGTAAAACCTAAAGGGAAAGGCCTAGCACCAAATTGCATTGGCCATCTGATATAACTTCTGGAGGCAGTCAAAATGAGTATTTGAATTCTTCCCTACCTTATTCCTGTGCTGAGATACAGGCTGCTCCAACCTGCTGTAAAATGCTTGATTTCGAGAGTGAGCGAAACTAATGAAAACATTGTTGGGGTAAAACCTAAAGGGAAAGGTCTAGCACCAAATTGCATTGGATATCTGATCTAACTTCTGGAGGCAGTCAAAATGATCCTTAGAATTCTTCCCTACCTTATTCCTGTGCTGAGATACAGGCTGCTCCAACCTGCTGTAAAATGCTTGATTTCAAGAGTGATCGAAACTAATGAAAACATTGTTGGGGTAAAACCTAAAGGGAAAGACCTAGCACCAAATACAATTGGCCATCTGATCTAACTTCTGGAGGCAGTCAAAATGAGTATTTGAATTCTTCCCTACCTTATTCCTGTGCTGAGATACAGGCTGCTCCAACCTGCTGTAAAATGCTTGATTTCGAGAGTGAGCGAAACTAATGAAAACATTGTTGGGGTAAAACCTAAAGGGAAAGGCCTAGCACCAAATACAATTGGCCATCTGATCTAACTTCTGGAGGCAGTCAAAATGAGTATTTGAATTCTTCCCTACCTTATTCCTGTGCTGAGATACAGGCTGCTCCAACCTGCTGTAAAATGCTTGATTTCGAGAGTGATCGTAACTAATGAAAACATTGTTGGGGTAAAACCTAAAGGGAAAGGCCTAGCACCAAATTGCATTGGCCATCTGATCTAACTTCTGGAGGCAGGCAAAATGAGTATTTGAATTCTTCCCTACCTTATTCCTGTGCTGAGATACAGGCTGCTCCAACCTGCTGTAAAATGCTTGATTTCGAGAGTGAGCGAAACTAATGAAAACATTGTTGGGGTAAAACCTAAAGGGAAAGGCCTAGCACCAAATTGCATTGGCCATCTGATCTAACTTCTGGAGGCAGTCAAAATGATCCTTAGAATTCTTCCCTACCTTATTCCTGTGCTGAGATACAGGCTGCTCCAACCTGCTGTAAAATGCTTGATTTCGAGAGTGAGCGAAACTAATGAAAACATTGTTGGGGTAAAACCTAAAGGGAAAGACCTAGCACCAAATCCAATTTGCCATCTGATCTAACTTCTGGAGGCAGTCAAAATGATCCTTAGAATTCTTCCCTACCTTATTCCTGTGCTGAGATACAGGCTGCTCCAACCTGCTGTAAAATGCTTGATTTCGAGAGTGAGCGAAACTAATGAAAACATTGTTGGGGTAAAACCTAAAGGGAAAGACCTAGCACCAAATCCAATTTGCCATCTGATCTAACTTCTGGAGGCAGTCAAAATGATCCTTAGAATTCTTCCCTACCTTATTCCTGTGCTGAGATACAGGCTGCTCCAACCTGCTGTAAAATGCTTGATTTCGAGAGTGAGCGAAACTAATGAAAACATTGTTGGGGTAAAACCTAAAGGGAAAGACCTAGCACCAAATCCAATTTGCCATCTGATCTAACTTCTGGAGGCAGTCAAAATGATCCTTAGAATTCTTCCCTACCTTATTCCTGTGCTGAGATACAGGCTGCTCCAACCTGCTGTAAAATGCTTGATTTCGAGAGTGAGCGAAACTAATGAAAACATTGTTGGGGTAAAACCTAAAGGGAAAGACCTAGCACCAAATCCAATTTGCCATCTGATCTAACTTCTGGAGGCAGTCAAAATGATCCTTAGAATTCTTCCCTACCTTATTCCTGTGCTGAGATACAGGCTGCTCCAACCTGCTGTAAAATGCTTGATTTCGAGAGTGAGCGAAACTAATGAAAACATTGTTGGGGTAAAACCTAAAGGGAAAGACCTAGCACCAAATCCAATTTGCCATCTGATCTAACTTCTGGAGGCAGTCAAAATGATCCTTAGAATTCTTCCCTACCTTATTCCTGTGCTGAGATACAGGCTGCTCCAACCTGCTGGAAAATGCTTGATTTCGAGAGTGAGCGAAACTAATGAAAACATTGTTGGGGTAAAACCTAAAGGGAAAGACCTAGCACCAAATCCAATTTGCCATCTGATCTAACTTCTGGAGGCAGTCAAAATGAGTATTTGAATTCTTCCCTACCTTATTCCTGTGCTGAGATACAGGCTGCTCCAACCTGCTGTAAAATGCTTGATTTCGAGAGTGAGCGAAACTAATGAAAACATTGTTGGGGTAAAACCTAAAGGGAAAGACCTAGCACCAAATCCAATTTGCCATCTGATCTAACTTCTGGAGGCAGTCAAAATGAGCCTTAGAATTCTTCCCTACCTTATTCCTGTGCTGAGATACAGGCTGCTCCAACCTGCTGTAAAATGCTTGATTTCGAGAGTGAGCGAAACTAATGAAAACATTGTTGGGGTAAAACCTAAAGGGAAAGACCTAGCACCAAATCCAATTTGCCATCTGATCTAACTTCTGGAGGCAGTCAAAATGATCCTTAGAATTCTTCCCTACCTTATTCCTGTGCTGAGATACAGGCTGCTCCAACCTGCTGTAAAATGCTTGATTTCGAGAGTGAGCGAAACTAATGAAAACATTGTTGGGGTAAAACCTAAAGGGAAAGACCTAGCACCAAATCCAATTTGCCATCTGATCTAACTTCTGGAGGCAGTCAAAATGATCCTTAGAATTCTTCCCTACCTTATTCCTGTGCTGAGATACAGGCTGCTCCAACCTGCTGTAAAATGCTTGATTTCGAGAGTGAGCGAAACTAATGAAAACATTGTTGGGGTAAAACCTAAAGGGAAAGACCTAGCACCAAATCCAATTTGCCATCTGATCTAACTTCTGGAGGCAGTCAAAATGATCCTTAGAATTCTTCCCTACCTTATTCCTGTGCTGAGATACAGGCTGCTCCAACCTGCTGTAAAATGCTTGATTTCGAGAGTGAGCGAAACTAATGAAAACATTGTTGGGGTAAAACCTAAAGGGAAAGACCTAGCACCAAATTGCATTGGCCATCTGATCTAACTTCTGGAGGCAGTCAAAATGAGTATTTGAATTCTTCCCTACCTTATTCCTGTGCTGAGATACAGGCTGCTCCAACCTGCTGTAAAATGCTTGATTTCGAGAGTGAGCGAAACTAATGAAAACATTGTTGGGGTAAAACCTAAAGGGAAAGACCTAGCACCAAATCCAATTTGCCATCTGATCTAACTTCTGGAGGCAGTCAAAATGAGTATTTGAATTCTTCCCTACCTTATTCCTTGTGCTGAGATACAGGCTGCTCCAACCTGCTGTAAAATGCTTGATTTCGAGAGTGAGCGAAACTAATGAAAACATTGTTGGGGTAAAAACCTAAAGGGAAAGACCTAGCACCAAATTCCATTGGCCATCTGATCTAACTTCTGGAGGCAGTCAAAATGATCCTTAGAATTCTTCCCTACCTTATTCCTGTGCTGAGATACAGGCTGCTCCAACCTGCTGTAAAATGCTTGATTTCGAGAGTGAGCGAAACTAATGAAAACATTGTTGGGGTAAAACCTAAAGGGAAAGACCTAGCACCAAATCCAATTTGCCATCTGATCTAACTTCTGGAGGCAGTCAAAATGATCCTTAGAATTCTTCCCTACCTTATTCCTGTGCTGAGATACAGGCTGCTCCAACCTGCTGTAAAATGCTTGATTTCGAGAGTGAGCGAAACTAATGAAAACATTGTTGGGGTAAAACCTAAAGGGAAAGACCTAGCACCAAATTCCCATTGGCCATCTGATCTAACTTCTGGAGGCAGTCAAAATGAGTATTTGAATTCTTCCCTACCTTATTCCTGTGCTGAGATACAGGCTGCTCCAACCTGCTGTAAAATGCTTGATTTCGAGAGTGAGCGAAACTAATGAAAACATTGTTGGGGTAAAACCTAAAGGGAAAGACCTAGCACCAAATCCAATTTGCCATCTGATCTAACTTCTGGAGGCAGTCAAAATGATCCTTAGAATTCTTCCCTACCTTATTCCTGTGCTGAGATACAGGCTGCTCCAACCTGCTGTAAAATGCTTGATTTCGAGAGGGAGCGAAACTAATGAAAACATTGTTGGGGTAAAACCTAAAGGGAAAGACCTAGCACCAAATCCAATTTGCCATCTGATCTAACTTCTGGAGGCAGTCAAAATGATCCTTAGAATTCTTCCCTACCTTATTCCTGTGCTGAGATACAGGCTGCTCCAACCTGCTGTAAAATGCTTGATTTCGAGAGTGAGCGAAACTAATGAAAACATTGTTGGGGTAAAACCTAAAGGGAAAGACCTAGCACCAAATCCAATTTGCCATCTGATCTAACTTCTGGAGGCAGTCAAAATGATCCTTAGAATTCTTCCCTACCTTATTCCTGTGCTGAGATACAGGCTGCTCCAAGCTGCTGTAAAATGCTTGATTTCGAGAGTGAGCGAAACTAATGAAAACATTGTTGGGGTAAAACCTAAAGGCAAAGACCTAGCACCAAATCCAATTTGCCATCTGATCTAACTTCTGGAGGCAGTCAAAATGAGTATTTGAATTCTTCCCTACCTTATTCCTGTGCTGAGATACAGGCTGCTCCAACCTGCTGTAAAATGCTTGATTTCGAGAGTGAGCGAAACTAATGAAAACATTGTTGGGGTAAAACCTAAAGGGAAAGACCTAGCACCAAATCCAATTGGCCATCTGATCTAACTTCTGGAGGCAGTCAAAATGATCCTTAGAATTCTTCCCTACCTTATTCCTGTGCTGAGATACAGGCTGCTCCAACCTGCTGTAAAATGCTTGATTTCGAGAGTGAGCGAAACTAATGAAAACATTGTTGGGGTAAAACCTAAAGGGAAAGACCTAGCACCAAATCCAATTTGCCATCTGATCTAACTTCTGGAGGCAGTCAAAATGATCCTTAGAATTCTTCCCTACCTTATTCCTGTGCTGAGATACAGGCTGCTCCAACCTGCTGTAAAATGCTTGATTTCGAGAGAGAGCGAAACTAATGAAAACATTGTTGGCGTAAAACCTAAAGGGAAAGACCTAGCACCAAATCCAATTTGCCATCTGATCTAACTTCTGGAGGCAGTCAAAATGATCCTTAGAATTCTTCCCCTACCTTATTCCTGTGCTGAGATACAGGCTGCTCCAACCTGCTGTAAAATGCTTGATTTCGAGAGTGAGCGAAACTAATGAAAACATTGTTGGGGTAAAACCTAAAGGGAAAGACCTAGCACCAAATCCAATTTGCCATCTGATCTAACTTCTGGAGGCAGTCAAAATGATCCTTAGAATTCTTCCCTACCTTATTCCTGTGCTGAGATACAGGCTGCTCCAACCTGCTGTAAAATGCTTGATTTCGAGAGTGAGCGAAACTAATGAAAACATTGTTGGGGTAAAACCTAAAGGGAAAGACCTAGCACCAAATCCAATTTGCCATCTGATCTAACTTCTGGAGGCAGTCAAAATGATCCTTAGAATTCTTCCCTACCTTATTCCTGTGCTGAGATACAGGCTGCTCCAACCTGCTGTAAAATGCTTGATTTCGAGAGTGAGCGAAACTAATGAAAACATTGTTGGGGTAAAACCTAAAGGGAAAGACCTAGCACCAAATCCAATTTGCCATCTGATCTAACTTCTGGAGGCAGTCAAAATGATCCTTAGAATTCTTCCCTACCTTATTCCTGTGCTGAGATACAGGCTGCTCCAACCTGCTGTAAAATGCTTGATTTCGAGAGTGAGCGAAACTAATGAAAACATTGTTGGGGTAAAACCTAAAGGGAAAGACCTAGCACCAAATCCAATTGGCCATCTGATCTAACTTCTGGAGGCAGTCAAAATGATCCTTAGAATTCTTCCCTACCTTATTCCTGTGCTGAGATACAGGCTGCTCCAACCTGCTGTAAAATGCTTGATTTCGAGAGTGAGCGAAACCAATGAAAACATTGTTGGGGTAAAACCTAAAGGGAAAGACCTAGCACCAAATTCCATTGGCCATCTGATCTAACTTCTGGAGGCAGTCAAAATGATCCTTAGAATTCTTCCCTACCTTATTCCTGTGCTGAGATACAGGCTGCTCCAACCTGCTGTAAAATGCTTGATTTCGAGAGTGAGCGAAACTAATGAAAACATTGTTGGGGTAAAACCTAAAGGGAAAGACCTAGCACCAAATCCAATTTGCCATCTGATCTAACTTCTGGAGGCAGTCAAAATGAGTATTTGAATTCTTCCCTACCTTATTCCTGTGCTGAGATACAGGCTGCTCCAACCTGCTGTAAAATGCTTGATTTCGAGAGTGAGCGAAACTAATGAAAACATTGTTGGGGTAAAACCTAAAGGGAAAGACCTAGCACCAAATCCAATTTGCCATCTGATCTAACTTCTGGAGGCAGTCAAAATGATCCTTAGAATTCTTCCCTACCTTATTCCTGTGCTGAGATACAGGCTGCTCCAACCTGCTGTAAAATGCTTGATTTCGAGAGTGAGCGAAACTAATGAAAACATTGTTGGGGTAAAACCTAAAGGGAAAGACCTAGCACCAAATCCAATTTGCCATCTGATCTAACTTCTGGAGGCAGTCAAAATGATCCTTAGAATTCTTCCCTACCTTATTCCTGTGCTGAGATACAGGCTGCTCCAACCTGCTGTAAAATGCTTGATTTCGAGAGTGAGCGAAACTAATGAAAACATTGTTGGGGTAAAACCTAAAGGGAAAGACCTAGCACCAAATCCAATTTGCCATCTGATCTAACTTCTGGAGGCAGTCAAAATGATCCTTAGAATTCTTCCCTACCTTATTCCTGTGCTGAGATACAGGCTGCTCCAACCTGCTGTAAAATGCTTGATTTCGAGAGTGAGCGAAACTAATGAAAACATTGTTGGGGTAAAACCTAAAGGGAAAGACCTAGCACCAAATCCAATTTGCCATCTGATCTAACTTCTGGAGGCAGTCAAAATGATCCTTAGAATTCTTCCCTACCTTATTCCTGTGCTGAGATACAGGCTGCTCCAACCTGCTGTAAAATGCTTGATTTCGAGAGTGAGCGAAACTAATGAAAACATCGTTGGGGTAAAACCTAAAGGGAAAGACCTAGCACCAAATCCAATTTGCCATCTGATCTAACTTCTGGAGGCAGTCAAAATGATCCTTAGAATTCTTCCCTACCTTATTCCTGTGCTGAGATACAGGCTGCTCCAACCTGCTGTAAAATGCTTGATTTCGAGAGTGAGCGAAACTAATGAAAACATTGTTGGGGTAAAACCTAAAGGGAAAGACCTAGCACCAAATTCCATTGGCCATCTGATCTAACTTCTGGAGGCAGTCAAAATGAGTATTTGAATTCTTCCCTACCTTATTCCTGTGCTGAGATACAGGCTGCTCCAACCTGCTGTAAAATGCTTGATTTCGAGAGTGAGCGAAACTAATGAAAACATTGTTGGGGTAAAACCTAAAGGGAAAGACCTAGCACCAAATCCAATTTGCCATCTGATCTAACTTCTGGAGGCAGTCAAAATGATCCTTAGAATTCTTCCCTACCTTATTCCTGTGCTGAGATACAGGCTGCTCCAACCTGCTGTAAAATGCTTGATTTCGAGAGTGAGCGAAACTAATGAAAACATTGTTGGGGTAAAACCTAAAGGGAAAGACCTAGCACCAAATCCAATTTGCCATCTGATCTAACTTCTGGAGGCAGTCAAAATGATCCTTAGAATTCTTCCCTACCTTATTCCTGTGCTGAGATACAGGCTGCTCCAACCTGCTGTAAAATGCTTGATTTCGAGAGTGAGCGAAACTAATGAAAACATTGTTGGGGTAAAACCTAAAGGGAAAGACCTAGCACCAAATCCAATTTGCCATCTGATCTAACTTCTGGAGGCAGTCAAAATGATCCTTAGAATTCTTCCCTACCTTATTCCTGTGCTGAGATACAGGCTGCTCCAACCTGCTGTAAAATGCTTGATTTCGAGAGTGAGCGAAACTAATGAAAACATTGTTGGGGTAAAACCTAAAGGGAAAGACCTAGCACCAAATCCAATTTGCCATCTGATCTAACTTCTGGAGGCAGTCAAAATGATCCTTAGAATTCTTCCCTACCTTATTCCTGTGCTGAGATACAGGCTGCTCCAACCTGCTGTAAAATGCTTGATTTCGAGAGGGAGCGAAACTAATGAAAACATTGTTGGGGTAAAACCTAAAGGGAAAGACCTAGCACCAAATCCAATTGGCCATCTGATCTAACTTCTGGAGGCAGTCAAAATGATCCTTAGAATTCTTCCCTACCTTATTCCTGTGCTGAGATACAGGCTGCTCCAACCTGCTGTAAAATGCTTGATTTCGAGAGTGAGCGAAACCAATGAAAACATTGTTGGGGTAAAACCTAAAGGGAAAGACCTAGCACCAAATTCCATTGGCCATCTGATCTAACTTCTGGAGGCAGTCAAAATGAGTATTTGAATTCTTCCCTACCTTATTCTTGTGCTGAGATAAAGGCTGCCCCAACCTGCTGTAAAATGCTTGATTTCGAGAGTGAGCGAAACTAATGAAAACATTGTTGGGGTAAAACCTAAAGGGAAAGACCTAGCACCAAATCCAATTTGCCATCTGATCTAACTTCTGGAGGCAGTCAAAATGAGTATTTGAATTCTTCCCTACCTTATTCCTGTGCTGAGATACAGGCTGCTCCAACCTGCTGTAAAATGCTTGATTTCGAGAGTGAGCGAAACTAATGAAAACATTGTTGGGGTAAAACCTAAAGGGAAAGACCTAGCACCAAATCCAATTTGCCATCTGATCTAACTTCTGGAGGCAGTCAAAATGATCCTTAGAATTCTTCCCTACCTTATTCCTGTGCTGAGATACAGGCTGCTCCAACCTGCTGTAAAATGCTTGATTTCCAGAGTGAGCGAAACTAATGAAAACATTGTTGGGGTAAAACCTAAAGGGAAAGACCTAGCACCAAATCCAATTTGCCATCTGATCTAACTTCTGGAGGCAGTCAAAATGATCCTTAGAATTCTTCCCTACCTTATTCCTGTGCTGAGATACAGGCTGCTCCAACCTGCTGGAAAATGCTTGATTTCGAGAGTGAGCGAAACTAATGAAAACATTGTTGGGGTAAAACCTAAAGGGAAAGACCTAGCACCAAATCCAATTTGCCATCTGATCTAACTTCTGGAGGCAGTCAAAATGATCCTTAGAATTCTTCCCTACCTTATTCCTGTGCTGAGATACAGGCTGCTCCAACCTGCTGTAAAATGCTTGATTTCGAGAGTGAGCGAAACTAATGAAAACATTGTTGGGGTAAAACCTAAAGGGAAAGACCTAGCACCAAATCCAATTTGCCATCTGATCTAACTTCTGGAGGCAGTCAAAATGATCCTTAGAATTCTTCCCTACCTTATTCCTGTGCTGAGATACAGGCTGCTCCAACCTGCTGTAAAATGCTTGATTTCGAGAGTGAGCGAAACTAATGAAAACATCGTTGGGGTAAAACCTAAAGGGAAAGACCTAGCACCAAATCCAATTTGCCATCTGATCTAACTTCTGGAGGCAGTCAAAATGATCCTTAGAATTCTTCCCTACCTTATTCCTGTGCTGAGATACAGGCTGCTCCAACCTGCTGTAAAATGCTTGATTTCGAGAGTGAGCGAAACTAATGAAAACATTGTTGGGGTAAAACCTAAAGGGAAAGACCTAGCACCAAATTCCATTGGCCATCTGATCTAACTTCTGGAGGCAGTCAAAATGAGTATTTGAATTCTTCCCTACCTTATTCCTGTGCTGAGATACAGGCTGCTCCAACCTGCTGTAAAATGCTTGATTTCGAGAGTGAGCGAAACTAATGAAAACATTGTTGGGGTAAAACCTAAAGGGAAAGACCTAGCACCAAATCCAATTTGCCATCTGATCTAACTTCTGGAGGCAGTCAAAATGATCCTTAGAATTCTTCCCTACCTTATTCCTGTGCTGAGATACAGGCTGCTCCAACCTGCTGTAAAATGCTTGATTTCGAGAGTGAGCGAAACTAATGAAAACATTGTTGGGGTAAAACCTAAAGGGAAAGACCTAGCACCAAATCCAATTTGCCATCTGATCTAACTTCTGGAGGCAGTCAAAATGATCCTTAGAATTCTTCCCTACCTTATTCCTGTGCTGAGATACAGGCTGCTCCAACCTGCTGTAAAATGCTTGATTTCGAGAGTGAGCGAAACTAATGAAAACATTGTTGGGGTAAAACCTAAAGGGAAAGACCTAGCACCAAATCCAATTTGCCATCTGATCTAACTTCTGGAGGCAGTCAAAATGATCCTTAGAATTCTTCCCTACCTTATTCCTGTGCTGAGATACAGGCTGCTCCAACCTGCTGTAAAATGCTTGATTTCGAGAGTGAGCGAAACTAATGAAAACATTGTTGGGGTAAAACCTAAAGGGAAAGACCTAGCACCAAATCCAATTGGCCATCTGATCTAACTTCTGGAGGCGGTCAAAATGATCCTTAGAATTCTTCCCTACCTTATTCCTGTGCTGAGATACAGGCTGCTCCAACCTGCTGTAAAATGCTTGATTTCGAGAGAGAGCGAAACTAATGAAAACATTGTTGGCGTAAAACCTAAAGGGAAAGACCTAGCACCAAATCCAATTTGCCATCTGATCTAACTTCTGGAGGCAGTCAAAATGATCCTTAGAATTCTTCCCTACCTTATTCCTGTGCTGAGATACAGGCTGCTCCAACCTGCTGTAAAATGCTTGATTTCGAGAGTGAGCGAAACTAATGAAAACATTGTTGGGGTAAAACCTAAAGGGAAAGACCTAGCACCAAATCCAATTTGCCATCTGATCTAACTTCTGGAGGCAGTCAAAATGATCCTTAGAATTCTTCCCTACCTTATTCCTGTGCTGAGATACAGGCTGCTCCAACCTGCTGTAAAATGCTTGATTTCGAGAGGGAGCGAAACTAATGAAAACATTGTTGGGGTAAAACCTAAAGGGAAAGACCTAGCACCAAATCCAATTGGCCATCTGATCTAACTTCTGGAGGCAGTCAAAATGATCCTTAGAATTCTTCCCTACCTTATTCCTGTGCTGAGATACAGGCTGCTCCAACCTGCTGTAAAATGCTTGATTTCGAGAGTGAGCGAAACCAATGAAAACATTGTTGGGGTAAAACCTAAAGGGAAAGACCTAGCACCAAATTCCATTGGCCATCTGATCTAACTTCTGGAGGCAGTCAAAATGAGTATTTGAATTCTTCCCTACCTTATTCTTGTGCTGAGATAAAGGCTGCCCCAACCTGCTGTAAAATGCTTGATTTCGAGAGTGAGCGAAACTAATGAAAACATTGTTGGGGTAAAACCTAAAGGGAAAGACCTAGCACCAAATCCAATTTGCCATCTGATCTAACTTCTGGAGGCAGTCAAAATGAGTATTTGAATTCTTCCCTACCTTATTCCTGTGCTGAGATACAGGCTGCTCCAACCTGCTGTAAAATGCTTGATTTCGAGAGTGAGCGAAACTAATGAAAACATTGTTGGGGTAAAACCTAAAGGGAAAGACCTAGCACCAAATCCAATTTGCCATCTGATCTAACTTCTGGAGGCAGTCAAAATGATCCTTAGAATTCTTCCCTACCTTATTCCTGTGCTGAGATACAGGCTGCTCCAACCTGCTGTAAAATGCTTGATTTCCAGAGTGAGCGAAACTAATGAAAACATTGTTGGGGTAAAACCTAAAGGGAAAGACCTAGCACCAAATCCAATTTGCCATCTGATCTAACTTCTGGAGGCAGTCAAAATGAGCCTTAGAATTCTTCCCTACCTTATTCCTGTGCTGAGATACAGGCTGCTCCAACCTGCTGGAAAATGCTTGATTTCGAGAGTGAGCGAAACTAATGAAAACATTGTTGGGGTAAAACCTAAAGGGAAAGACCTAGCACCAAATCCAATTTGCCATCTGATCTAACTTCTGGAGGCAGTCAAAATGATCCTTAGAATTCTTCCCTACCTTATTCCTGTGCTGAGATACAGGCTGCTCCAACCTGCTGTAAAATGCTTGATTTCGAGAGTGAGCGAAACTAATGAAAACATTGTTGGGGTAAAACCTAAAGGGAAAGACCTAGCACCAAATCCAATTTGCCATCTGATCTAACTTCTGGAGGCAGTCAAAATGATCCTTAGAATTCTTCCCTACCTTATTCCTGTGCTGAGATACAGGCTGCTCCAACCTGCTGTAAAATGCTTGATTTCGAGAGTGAGCGAAACTAATGAAAACATCGTTGGGGTAAAACCTAAAGGGAAAGACCTAGCACCAAATCCAATTTGCCATCTGATCTAACTTCTGGAGGCAGTCAAAATGATCCTTAGAATTCTTCCCTACCTTATTCCTGTGCTGAGATACAGGCTGCTCCAACCTGCTGTAAAATGCTTGATTTCGAGAGTGAGCGAAACTAATGAAAACATTGTTGGGGTAAAACCTAAAGGGAAAGACCTAGCACCAAATTCCATTGGCCATCTGATCTAACTTCTGGAGGCAGTCAAAATGAGTATTTGAATTCTTCCCTACCTTATTCCTGTGCTGAGATACAGGCTGCTCCAACCTGCTGTAAAATGCTTGATTTCGAGAGTGAGCGAAACTAATGAAAACGTTGTTGGGGTAAAACCTAAAGGGAAAGACCTAGCACCAAATCCAATTTGCCATCTGATCTAACTTCTGGAGGCAGTCAAAATGATCCTTAGAATTCTTCCCTACCTTATTCCTGTGCTGAGATACAGGCTGCTCCAACCTGCTGTAAAATGCTTGATTTCGAGAGTGAGCGAAACTAATGAAAACATTGTTGGGGTAAAACCTAAAGGGAAAGACCTAGCACCAAATCCAATTTGCCATCTGATCTAACTTCTGGAGGCAGTCAAAATGATCCTTAGAATTCTTCCCTACCTTATTCCTGTGCTGAGATACAGGCTGCTCCAACCTGCTGTAAAATGCTTGATTTCGAGAGTGAGCGAAACTAATGAAAACATTGTTGGGGTAAAACCTAAAGGGAAAGACCTAGCACCAAATCCAATTTGCCATCTGATCTAACTTCTGGAGGCAGTCAAAATGATCCTTAGAATTCTTCCCTACCTTATTCCTGTGCTGAGATACAGGCTGCTCCAACCTGCTGTAAAATGCTTGATTTCGAGAGTGAGCGAAACTAATGAAAACATTGTTGGGGTAAAACCTAAAGGGAAAGACCTAGCACCAAATCCAATTTGCCATCTGATCTAACTTCTGGAGGCGGTCAAAATGATCCTTAGAATTCTTCCCTACCTTATTCCTGTGCTGAGATACAGGCTGCTCCAACCTGCTGTAAAATGCTTGATTTCGAGAGTGAGCGAAACTAATGAAAACATTGTTGGGGTAAAACCTAAAGGGAAAGACCTAGCACCAAATCCAATTGGCCATCTGATCTAACTTCTGGAGGCAGTCAAAATGATCCTTAGAATTCTTCCCTACCTTATTCCTGTGCTGAGATACAGGCTGCTCCAACCTGCTGTAAAATGCTTGATTTCGAGAGTGAGCGAAACTAATGAAAACATTGTTGGGGTAAAACCTAAAGGGAAAGACCTAGCACCAAATCCAATTTGCCATCTGATCTAACTTCTGGAGGCGGTCAAAATGATCCTTAGAATTCTTCCCTACCTTATTCCTGTGCTGAGATACAGGCTGCTCCAACCTGCTGTAAAATGCTTGATTTCGAGAGTGAGCGAAACTAATGAAAACATTGTTGGGGTAAAACCTAAAGGGAAAGACCTAGCACCAAATCCAATTGGCCATCTGATCTAACTTCTGGAGGCAGTCAAAATGATCCTTAGAATTCTTCCCTACCTTATTCCTGTGCTGAGATACAGGCTGCTCCAACCTGCTGTAAAATGCTTGATTTCGAGAGTGAGCGAAACTAATGAAAACATTGTTGGGGTAAAACCTAAAGGGAAAGACCTAGCACCAAATCCAATTTGCCACCTGATCTAACTTCTGGAGGCAGTCAAAATGATCCTTAGAATTCTTCCCTACCTTATTCCTGTGCTGAGATACAGGCTGCTCCAACCTGCTGTAAAATGCTTGATTTCGAGAGTGAGCGAAACTAATGAAAACATTGTTGGGGTAAAACCTAAAGGGAAAGACCTAGCACCAAATCCAATTTGCCATCTGATCTAACTTCTGGAGGCAGTCAAAATGATCCTTAGAATTCTTCCCTACCTTATTCCTGTGCTGAGATACAGGCTGCTCCAACCTGCTGTAAAATGCTTGATTTCGAGAGTGAGCGAAACTAATGAAAACATTGTTGGGGTAAAACCTAAAGGGAAAGGCCTAGCACCAAATCCAATTTGCCATCTGATCTAACTTCTGGAGGCAGTCAAAATGATCCTTAGAATTCTTCCCTACCTTATTCCTGTGCTGAGATACAGGCTGCT
Source organism: Melanerpes formicivorus (assembly GCF_026170545.1). Classification (NCBI taxonomy): domain Eukaryota; kingdom Metazoa; phylum Chordata; class Aves; order Piciformes; family Picidae; genus Melanerpes; species Melanerpes formicivorus. The sequence goes on along the minus strand of NW_027143066.1, from coordinate 25,243 downwards.
CCAACCTGCTGTAAAATGCTTGATTTCGAGAGTGAGCGAAACTAATGAAAACATTGTTGGGGTAAAACCTAAAGGGAAAGACCTAGCACCAAATCCAATTTGCCATCTGATCTAACTTCTGGAGGCAGTCAAAATGATCCTTAGAATTCTTCCCTACCTTATTCCTGTGCTGAGATACAGGCTGCTCCAACCTGCTGTAAAATGCTTGATTTCGAGAGTGAGCGAAACTAATGAAAACATTGTTGGGGTAAAACCTAAAGGGAAAGACCTAGCACCAAATCCAATTTGCCATCTGATCTAACTTCTGGAGGCAGTCAAAATGATCCTTAGAATTCTTCCCTACCTTATTCCTGTGCTGAGATACAGGCTGCTCCAAGCTGCTGTAAAATGCTTGATTTCGAGAGTGAGCGAAACTAATGAAAACATTGTTGGGGTAAAACCTAAAGGCAAAGACCTAGCACCAAATCCAATTTGCCATCTGATCTAACTTCTGGAGGCAGTCAAAATGAGTATTTGAATTCTTCCCTACCTTATTCCTGTGCTGAGATACAGGCTGCTCCAACCTGCTGTAAAATGCTTGATTTCGAGAGTGAGCGAAACTAATGAAAACATTGTTGGGGTAAAACCTAAAGGGAAAGACCTAGCACCAAATCCAATTTGCCATCTGATCTAACTTCTGGAGGCAGTCAAAATGATCCTTAGAATTCTTCCCTACCTTATTCCTGTGCTGAGATACAGGCTGCTCCAACCTGCTGTAAAATGCTTGATTTCGAGAGTGAGCGAAACTAATGAAAACATTGTTGGGGTAAAACCTAAAGGGAAAGACCTAGCACCAAATCCAATTTGCCATCTGATCTAACTTCTGGAGGCAGTCAAAATGATCCTTAGAATTCTTCCCTACCTTATTCCTGTGCTGAGATACAGGCTGCTCCAACCTGCTGTAAAATGCTTGATTTCGAGAGTGAGCGAAACTAATGAAAACATTGTTGGGGTAAAACCTAAAGGGAAAGACCTAGCACCAAATCCAATTTGCCATCTGATCTAACTTCTGGAGGCAGTCAAAATGATCCTTAGAATTCTTCCCTACCTTATTCCTGTGCTGAGATACAGGCTGCTCCAACCTGCTGTAAAATGCTTGATTTCGAGAGTGAGCGAAACTAATGAAAACATTGTTGGGGTAAAACCTAAAGGGAAAGACCTAGCACCAAATCCAATTTGCCATCTGATCTAACTTCTGGAGGCAGTCAAAATGATCCTTAGAATTCTTCCCTACCTTATTCCTGTGCTGAGATACAGGCTGCTCCAACCTGCTGTAAAATGCTTGATTTCGAGAGTGAGCGAAACTAATGAAAACATTGTTGGGGTAAAACCTAAAGGGAAAGACCTAGCACCAAATCCAATTTGCCATCTGATCTAACTTCTGGAGGCAGTCAAAATGATCCTTAGAATTCTTCCCTACCTTATTCCTGTGCTGAGATACAGGCTGCTCCAACCTGCTGTAAAATGCTTGATTTCGAGAGTGAGCGAAACTAATGAAAACATTGTTGGGGTAAAACCTAAAGGCAAAGACCTAGCACCAAATCCAATTTGCCATCTGATCTAACTTCTGGAGGCAGTCAAAATGATCCTTAGAATTCTTCCCTACCTTATTCCTGTGCTGAGATACAGGCTGCTCCAACCTGCTGTAAAATGCTTGATTTCGAGAGTGAGCGAAACTAATGAAAACATTGTTGGGGTAAAACCTAAAGGGAAAGACCTAGCACCAAATCCAATTTGCCATCTGATCTAACTTCTGGAGGCAGTCAAAATGATCCTTAGAATTCTTCCCTACCTTATTCCTGTGCTGAGATACAGGCTGCTCCAACCTGCTGTAAAATGCTTGATTTCGAGAGTGAGCGAAACTAATGAAAACATTGTTGGGGTAAAACCTAAAGGGAAAGACCTAGCACCAAATCCAATTTGCCATCTGATCTAACTTCTGGAGGCAGTCAAAATGAGTATTTGAATTCTTCCCTACCTTATTCCTGTGCTGAGATACAGGCTGCTCCAACCTGCTGTAAAATGCTTGATTTCGAGAGTGAGCGAAACTAATGAAAACATTGTTGGGGTAAAACCTAAAGGGAAAGACCTAGCACCAAATCCAATTTGCCATCTGATCTAACTTCTGGAGGCAGTCAAAATGATCCTTAGAATTCTTCCCTACCTTATTCCTGTGCTGAGATACAGGCTGCTCCAACCTGCTGTAAAATGCTTGATTTCGAGAGTGAGCGAAACTAATGAAAACATTGTTGGGGTAAAACCTAAAGGGAAAGACCTAGCACCAAATCCAATTTGCCATCTGATCTAACTTCTGGAGGCAGTCAAAATGATCCTTAGAATTCTTCCCTACCTTATTCCTGTGCTGAGATACAGGCTGCTCCAACCTGCTGTAAAATGCTTGATTTCGAGAGGGAGCGAAACTAATGAAAACATTGTTGGGGTAAAACCTAAAGGGAAAGACCTAGCACCAAATCCAATTTGCCATCTGATCTAACTTCTGGAGGCAGTCAAAATGATCCTTAGAATTCTTCCCTACCTTATTCCTGTGCTGAGATACAGGCTGCTCCAACCTGCTGTAAAATGCTTGATTTCGAGAGTGAGCGAAACTAATGAAAACATTGTTGGGGTAAAACCTAAAGGGAAAGACCTAGCACCAAATCCAATTTGCCATCTGATCTAACTTCTGGAGGCAGTCAAAATGATCCTTAGAATTCTTCCCTACCTTATTCCTGTGCTGAGATACAGGCTGCTCCAACCTGCTGTAAAATGCTTGATTTCGAGAGTGAGCGAAACTAATGAAAACATTGTTGGGGTAAAACCTAAAGGGAAAGACCTAGCACCAAATCCAATTTGCCATCTGATCTAACTTCTGGAGGCAGTCAAAATGATCCTTAGAATTCTTCCCTACCTTATTCCTGTGCTGAGATACAGGCTGCTCCAACCTGCTGTAAAATGCTTGATTTCGAGAGTGAGCGAAACTAATGAAAACATTGTTGGGGTAAAACCTAAAGGCAAAGACCTAGCACCAAATCCAATTTGCCATCTGATCTAACTTCTGGAGGCAGTCAAAATGATCCTTAGAATTCTTCCCTACCTTATTCCTGTGCTGAGATACAGGCTGCTCCAACCTGCTGTAAAATGCTTGATTTCGAGAGTGAGCGAAACTAATGAAAACATTGTTGGGGTAAAACCTAAAGGGAAAGACCTAGCACCAAATCCAATTTGCCATCTGATCTAACTTCTGGAGGCAGTCAAAATGATCCTTAGAATTCTTCCCTACCTTATTCCTGTGCTGAGATACAGGCTGCTCCAACCTGCTGTAAAATGCTTGATTTCGAGAGTGAGCGAAACTAATGAAAACATTGTTGGGGTAAAACCTAAAGGGAAAGACCTAGCACCAAATCCAATTTGCCATCTGATCTAACTTCTGGAGGCAGTCAAAATGATCCTTAGAATTCTTCCCTACCTTATTCCTGTGCTGAGATACAGGCTGCTCCAACCTGCTGTAAAATGCTTGATTTCGAGAGTGAGCGAAACTAATGAAAACATTGTTGGGGTAAAACCTAAAGGGAAAGACCTAGCACCAAATCCAATTTGCCATCTGATCTAACTTCTGGAGGCAGTCAAAATGATCCTTAGAATTCTTCCCTACCTTATTCCTGTGCTGAGATACAGGCTGCTCCAACCTGCTGTAAAATGCTTGATTTCGAGAGTGAGCGAAACTAATGAAAACATTGTTGGGGTAAAACCTAAAGGGAAAGACCTAGCACCAAATCCAATTTGCCATCTGATCTAACTTCTGGAGGCAGTCAAAATGATCCTTAGAATTCTTCCCTACCTTATTCCTGTGCTGAGATACAGGCTGCTCCAACCTGCTGTAAAATGCTTGATTTCGAGAGTGAGCGAAACTAATGAAAACATTGTTGGGGTAAAACCTAAAGGGAAAGACCTAGCACCAAATCCAATTTGCCATCTGATCTAACTTCTGGAGGCAGTCAAAATGATCCTTAGAATTCTTCCCTACCTTATTCCTGTGCTGAGATACAGGCTGCTCCAACCTGCTGTAAAATGCTTGATTTCGAGAGTGAGCGAAACTAATGAAAACATTGTTGGGGTAAAACCTAAAGGGAAAGACCTAGCACCAAATCCAATTTGCCATCTGATCTAACTTCTGGAGGCAGTCAAAATGATCCTTAGAATTCTTCCCTACCTTATTCCTGTGCTGAGATACAGGCTGCTCCAACCTGCTGTAAAATGCTTGATTTCGAGAGTGAGCGAAACTAATGAAAACATTGTTGGGGTAAAACCTAAAGGGAAAGACCTAGCACCAAATCCAATTTGCCATCTGATCTAACTTCTGGAGGCAGTCAAAATGATCCTTAGAATTCTTCCCTACCTTATTCCTGTGCTGAGATACAGGCTGCTCCAACCTGCTGTAAAATGCTTGATTTCGAGAGTGAGCGAAACTAATGAAAACATTGTTGGGGTAAAACCTAAAGGGAAAGACCTAGCACCAAATCCAATTTGCCATCTGATCTAACTTCTGGAGGCAGTCAAAATGATCCTTAGAATTCTTCCCTACCTTATTCCTGTGCTGAGATACAGGCTGCTCCAACCTGCTGTAAAATGCTTGATTTCGAGAGTGAGCGAAACTAATGAAAACATTGTTGGGGTAAAACCTAAAGGGAAAGACCTAGCACCAAATCCAATTTGCCATCTGATCTAACTTCTGGAGGCAGTCAAAATGATCCTTAGAATTCTTCCCTACCTTATTCCTGTGCTGAGATACAGGCTGCTCCAACCTGCTGTAAAATGCTTGATTTCGAGAGTGAGCGAAACTAATGAAAACATTGTTGGGGTAAAACCTAAAGGGAAAGACCTAGCACCAAATCCAATTTGCCATCTGATCTAACTTCTGGAGGCAGTCAAAATGATCCTTAGAATTCTTCCCTACCTTATTCCTGTGCTGAGATACAGGCTGCTCCAACCTGCTGTAAAATGCTTGATTTCGAGAGTGAGCGAAACTAATGAAAACATTGTTGGGGTAAAACCTAAAGGGAAAGACCTAGCACCAAATCCAATTTGCCATCTGATCTAACTTCTGGAGGCAGTCAAAATGATCCTTAGAATTCTTCCCTACCTTATTCCTGTGCTGAGATACAGGCTGCTCCAACCTGCTGTAAAATGCTTGATTTCGAGAGTGAGCGAAACTAATGAAAACATTGTTGGGGTAAAACCTAAAGGGAAAGACCTAGCACCAAATCCAATTTGCCATCTGATCTAACTTCTGGAGGCAGTCAAAATGATCCTTAGAATTCTTCCCTACCTTATTCCTGTGCTGAGATACAGGCTGCTCCAACCTGCTGTAAAATGCTTGATTTCGAGAGTGAGCGAAACTAATGAAAACATTGTTGGGGTAAAACCTAAAGGGAAAGACCTAGCACCAAATCCAATTTGCCATCTGATCTAACTTCTGGAGGCAGTCAAAATGATCCTTAGAATTCTTCCCTACCTTATTCCTGTGCTGAGATACAGGCTGCTCCAACCTGCTGTAAAATGCTTGATTTCGAGAGTGAGCGAAACTAATGAAAACATTGTTGGGGTAAAACCTAAAGGGAAAGACCTAGCACCAAATCCAATTTGCCATCTGATCTAACTTCTGGAGGCAGTCAAAATGATCCTTAGAATTCTTCCCTACCTTATTCCTGTGCTGAGATACAGGCTGCTCCAACCTGCTGTAAAATGCTTGATTTCGAGAGTGAGCGAAACTAATGAAAACATTGTTGGGGTAAAACCTAAAGGGAAAGACCTAGCACCAAATCCAATTTGCCATCTGATCTAACTTCTGGAGGCAGTCAAAATGATCCTTAGAATTCTTCCCTACCTTATTCCTGTGCTGAGATACAGGCTGCTCCAACCTGCTGTAAAATGCTTGATTTCGAGAGTGAGCGAAACTAATGAAAACATTGTTGGGGTAAAACCTAAAGGGAAAGACCTAGCACCAAATCCAATTTGCCATCTGATCTAACTTCTGGAGGCAGTCAAAATGATCCTTAGAATTCTTCCCTACCTTATTCCTGTGCTGAGATACAGGCTGCTCCAACCTGCTGTAAAATGCTTGATTTCGAGAGTGAGCGAAACTAATGAAAACATTGTTGGGGTAAAACCTAAAGGGAAAGACCTAGCACCAAATCCAATTTGCCATCTGATCTAACTTCTGGAGGCAGTCAAAATGATCCTTAGAATTCTTCCCTACCTTATTCCTGTGCTGAGATACAGGCTGCTCCAACCTGCTGTAAAATGCTTGATTTCGAGAGTGAGCGAAACTAATGAAAACATTGTTGGGGTAAAACCTAAAGGGAAAGACCTAGCACCAAATCCAATTTGCCATCTGATCTAACTTCTGGAGGCAGTCAAAATGATCCTTAGAATTCTTCCCTACCTTATTCCTGTGCTGAGATACAGGCTGCTCCAACCTGCTGTAAAATGCTTGATTTCGAGAGTGAGCGAAACTAATGAAAACATTGTTGGGGTAAAACCTAAAGGGAAAGACCTAGCACCAAATCCAATTTGCCATCTGATCTAACTTCTGGAGGCAGTCAAAATGATCCTTAGAATTCTTCCCTACCTTATTCCTGTGCTGAGATACAGGCTGCTCCAACCTGCTGTAAAATGCTTGATTTCGAGAGTGAGCGAAACTAATGAAAACATTGTTGGGGTAAAACCTAAAGGGAAAGACCTAGCACCAAATCCAATTTGCCATCTGATCTAACTTCTGGAGGCAGTCAAAATGATCCTTAGAATTCTTCCCTACCTTATTCCTGTGCTGAGATACAGGCTGCTCCAACCTGCTGTAAAATGCTTGATTTCGAGAGTGAGCGAAACTAATGAAAACATTGTTGGGGTAAAACCTAAAGGGAAAGACCTAGCACCAAATCCAATTTGCCATCTGATCTAACTTCTGGAGGCAGTCAAAATGATCCTTAGAATTCTTCCCTACCTTATTCCTGTGCTGAGATACAGGCTGCTCCAACCTGCTGTAAAATGCTTGATTTCGAGAGTGAGCGAAACTAATGAAAACATTGTTGGGGTAAAACCTAAAGGGAAAGACCTAGCACCAAATCCAATTTGCCATCTGATCTAACTTCTGGAGGCAGTCAAAATGATCCTTAGAATTCTTCCCTACCTTATTCCTGTGCTGAGATACAGGCTGCTCCAACCTGCTGTAAAATGCTTGATTTCGAGAGTGAGCGAAACTAATGAAAACATTGTTGGGGTAAAACCTAAAGGGAAAGACCTAGCACCAAATCCAATTTGCCATCTGATCTAACTTCTGGAGGCAGTCAAAATGATCCTTAGAATTCTTCCCTACCTTATTCCTGTGCTGAGATACAGGCTGCTCCAACCTGCTGTAAAATGCTTGATTTCGAGAGTGAGCGAAACTAATGAAAACATTGTTGGGGTAAAACCTAAAGGGAAAGACCTAGCACCAAATCCAATTTGCCATCTGATCTAACTTCTGGAGGCAGTCAAAATGATCCTTAGAATTCTTCCCTACCTTATTCCTGTGCTGAGATACAGGCTGCTCCAAGCTGCTGTAAAATGCTTGATTTCGAGAGTGAGCGAAACTAATGAAAACATTGTTGGGGTAAAACCTAAAGGGAAAGACCTAGCACCAAATCCAATTTGCCATCTGATCTAACTTCTGGAGGCAGTCAAAATGATCCTTAGAATTCTTCCCTACCTTATTCCTGTGCTGAGATACAGGCTGCTCCAACCTGCTGTAAAATGCTTGATTTCGAGAGTGAGCGAAACTAATGAAAACATTGTTGGGGTAAAACCTAAAGGGAAAGACCTAGCACCAAATCCAATTTGCCATCTGATCTAACTTCTGGAGGCAGTCAAAATGATCCTTAGAATTCTTCCCTACCTTATTCCTGTGCTGAGATACAGGCTGCTCCAACCTGCTGTAAAATGCTTGATTTCGAGAGTGAGCGAAACTAATGAAAACATTGTTGGGGTAAAACCTAAAGGGAAAGACCTAGCACCAAATCCAATTTGCCATCTGATCTAACTTCTGGAGGCAGTCAAAATGATCCTTAGAATTCTTCCCTACCTTATTCCTGTGCTGAGATACAGGCTGCTCCAACCTGCTGTAAAATGCTTGATTTCGAGAGTGAGCGAAACTAATGAAAACATTGTTGGGGTAAAACCTAAAGGGAAAGACCTAGCACCAAATCCAATTTGCCATCTGATCTAACTTCTGGAGGCAGTCAAAATGATCCTTAGAATTCTTCCCTACCTTATTCCTGTGCTGAGATACAGGCTGCTCCAACCTGCTGTAAAATGCTTGATTTCGAGAGTGAGCGAAACTAATGAAAACATTGTTGGGGTAAAACCTAAAGGGAAAGACCTAGCACCAAATCCAATTTGCCATCTGATCTAACTTCTGGAGGCAGTCAAAATGATCCTTAGAATTCTTCCCTACCTTATTCCTGTGCTGAGATACAGGCTGCTCCAACCTGCTGTAAAATGCTTGATTTCGAGAGTGAGCGAAACTAATGAAAACATTGTTGGGGTAAAACCTAAAGGGAAAGACCTAGCACCAAATCCAATTTGCCATCTGATCTAACTTCTGGAGGCAGTCAAAATGATCCTTAGAATTCTTCCCTACCTTATTCCTGTGCTGAGATACAGGCTGCTCCAACCTGCTGTAAAATGCTTGATTTCGAGAGGGAGCGAAACTAATGAAAACATTGTTGGGGTAAAACCTAAAGGGAAAGACCTAGCACCAAATCCAATTTGCCATCTGATCTAACTTCTGGAGGCAGTCAAAATGATCCTTAGAATTCTTCCCTACCTTATTCCTGTGCTGAGATACAGGCTGCTCCAACCTGCTGTAAAATGCTTGATTTCGAGAGTGAGCGAAACTAATGAAAACATTGTTGGGGTAAAACCTAAAGGGAAAGACCTAGCACCAAATCCAATTTGCCATCTGATCTAACTTCTGGAGGCAGTCAAAATGATCCTTAGAATTCTTCCCTACCTTATTCCTGTGCTGAGATACAGGCTGCTCCAAGCTGCTGTAAAATGCTTGATTTCGAGAGTGAGCGAAACTAATGAAAACATTGTTGGGGTAAAACCTAAAGGGAAAGACCTAGCACCAAATCCAATTTGCCATCTGATCTAACTTCTGGAGGCAGTCAAAATGATCCTTAGAATTCTTCCCTACCTTATTCCTGTGCTGAGATACAGGCTGCTCCAACCTGCTGTAAAATGCTTGATTTCGAGAGTGAGCGAAACTAATGAAAACATTGTTGGGGTAAAACCTAAAGGGAAAGACCTAGCACCAAATCCAATTTGCCATCTGATCTAACTTCTGGAGGCAGTCAAAATGAGTATTTGAATTCTTCCCTACCTTATTCCTGTGCTGAGATACAGGCTGCTCCAACCTGCTGTAAAATGCTTGATTTCGAGAGTGAGCGAAACTAATGAAAACATTGTTGGGGTAAAACCTAAAGGGAAAGACCTAGCACCAAATCCAATTTGCCATCTGATCTAACTTCTGGAGGCAGTCAAAATGATCCTTAGAATTCTTCCCTACCTTATTCCTGTGCTGAGATACAGGCTGCTCCAACCTGCTGTAAAATGCTTGATTTCGAGAGTGAGCGAAACTAATGAAAACATTGTTGGGGTAAAACCTAAAGGGAAAGACCTAGCACCAAATCCAATTTGCCATCTGATCTAACTTCTGGAGGCAGTCAAAATGATCCTTAGAATTCTTCCCTACCTTATTCCTGTGCTGAGATACAGGCTGCTCCAACCTGCTGTAAAATGCTTGATTTCGAGAGTGAGCGAAACTAATGAAAACATTGTTGGGGTAAAACCTAAAGGGAAAGACCTAGCACCAAATCCAATTTGCCATCTGATCTAACTTCTGGAGGCAGTCAAAATGATCCTTAGAATTCTTCCCTACCTTATTCCTGTGCTGAGATACAGGCTGCTCCAACCTGCTGTAAAATGCTTGATTTCGAGAGTGAGCGAAACTAATGAAAACATTGTTGGGGTAAAACCTAAAGGGAAAGACCTAGCACCAAATCCAATTTGCCATCTGATCTAACTTCTGGAGGCAGTCAAAATGATCCTTAGAATTCTTCCCTACCTTATTCCTGTGCTGAGATACAGGCTGCTCCAACCTGCTGTAAAATGCTTGATTTCGAGAGTGAGCGAAACTAATGAAAACATTGTTGGGGTAAAACCTAAAGGGAAAGACCTAGCACCAAATTCCATTGGCCATCTGATGTAACTTCTGGAGGCAGTCAAAATGAGTATTTGAATTCTTCCCTACCTTATTCCTGTGCTGAGATACAGGCTGCTCCAACCTGCTGTAAAATGCTTGATTTCGAGAGTGAGCGAAACTAATGAAAACATTGTTGGGGTAAAACCTAAAGGGAAAGACCTAGCACCAAATCCAATTTGCCATCTGATCTAACTTCTGGAGGCAGTCAAAATGATCCTTAGAATTCTTCCCTACCTTATTCCTGTGCTGAGATACAGGCTGCTCCAACCTGCTGTAAAATGCTTGATTTCGAGAGTGAGCGAAACTAATGAAAACATTGTTGGGGTAAAACCTAAAGGGAAAGACCTAGCACCAAATCCAATTGGCCATCTGATCTAACTTCTGGAGGCAGTCAAAATGAGCCTTAGAATTCTTCCCTACCTTATTCGTGTGCTGAGATACAGGCTGCTCCAACCTGCTGTAAAATGCTTGATTTCGAGAGTGAGCGAAACTAATGAAAACATTGTTGGGGTAAAACCTAAAGGGAAAGACCTAGCACCAAATCCAATTTGCCATCTGATCTAACTTCTGGAGGCAGTCAAAATGATCCTTAGAATTCTTCCCTACCTTATTCCTGTGCTGAGATACAGGCTGCTCCAACCTGCTGTAAAATGCTTGATTTCGAGAGTGAGCGAAACTAATGAAAACATTGTTGGGGTAAAACCTAAAGGGAAAGACCTAGCACCAAATCCAATTTGCCATCTGATCTAACTTCTGGAGGCAGTCAAAATGATCCTTAGAATTCTTCCCTACCTTATTCCTGTGCTGAGATACAGGCTGCTCCAACCTGCTGTAAAATGCTTGATTTCGAGAGTGAGCGAAACTAATGAAAACATTGTTGGGGTAAAACCTAAAGGGAAAGACCTAGCACCAAATCCAATTTGCCATCTGATCTAACTTCTGGAGGCAGTCAAAATGAGTATTTGAATTCTTCCCTACCTTATTCCTGTGCTGAGATACAGGCTGCTCCAACCTGCTGTAAAATGCTTGATTTCGAGAGTGAGCGAAACTAATGAAAACATTGTTGGGGTAAAACCTAAAGGGAAAGACCTAGCACCAAATCCAATTTGCCATCTGATCTAACTTCTGGAGGCAGTCAAAATGATCCTTAGAATTCTTCCCTACCTTATTCCTGTGCTGAGATACAGGCTGCTCCAACCTGCTGTAAAATGCTTGATTTCGAGAGTGAGCGAAACTAATGAAAACATTGTTGGGGTAAAACCTAAAGGGAAAGACCTAGCACCAAATCCAATTTGCCATCTGATCTAACTTCTGGAGGCAGTCAAAATGAGTATTTGAATTCTTCCCTACCTTATTCCTGTGCTGAGATACAGGCTGCTCCAACCTGCTGTAAAATGCTTGATTTCGAGAGTGAGCGAAACTAATGAAAACATTGTTGGGGTAAAACCTAAAGGGAAAGACCTAGCACCAAATCCAATTTGCCATCTGATCTAACTTCTGGAGGCAGTCAAAATGATCCTTAGAATTCTTCCCTACCTTATTCCTGTGCTGAGATACAGGCTGCTCCAACCTGCTGTAAAATGCTTGATTTCGAGAGTGAGCGAAACTAATGAAAACATTGTTGGGGTAAAACCTAAAGGGAAAGACCTAGCACCAAATCCAATTTGCCATCTGATCTAACTTCTGGAGGCAGTCAAAATGAGTATTTGAATTCTTCCCTACCTTATTCCTGTGCTGAGATACAGGCTGCTCCAACCTGCTGTAAAATGCTTGATTTCGAGAGTGAGCGAAACTAATGAAAACATTGTTGGGGTAAAACCTAAAGGGAAAGACCTAGCACCAAATCCAATTTGCCATCTGATCTAACTTCTGGAGGCAGTCAAAATGATCCTTAGAATTCTTCCCTACCTTATTCCTGTGCTGAGATACAGGCTGCTCCAACCTGCTGTAAAATGCTTGATTTCGAGAGTGAGCGAAACTAATGAAAACATTGTTGGGGTAAAACCTAAAGGGAAAGACCTAGCACCAAATCCAATTTGCCATCTGATCTAACTTCTGGAGGCAGTCAAAATGATCCTTAGAATTCTTCCCTACCTTATTCCTGTGCTGAGATACAGGCTGCTCCAACCTGCTGTAAAATGCTTGATTTCGAGAGTGAGCGAAACTAATGAAAACATTGTTGGGGTAAAACCTAAAGGGAAAGACCTAGCACCAAATCCAATTTGCCATCTGATCTAACTTCTGGAGGCAGTCAAAATGATCCTTAGAATTCTTCCCTACCTTATTCCTGTGCTGAGATACAGGCTGCTCCAACCTGCTGTAAAATGCTTGATTTCGAGAGTGAGCGAAACTAATGAAAACATTGTTGGGGTAAAACCTAAAGGGAAAGACCTAGCACCAAATCCAATTTGCCATCTGATCTAACTTCTGGAGGCAGTCAAAATGATCCTTAGAATTCTTCCCTACCTTATTCCTGTGCTGAGATACAGGCTGCTCCAACCTGCTGTAAAATGCTTGATTTCGAGAGTGAGCGAAACTAATGAAAACATTGTTGGGGTAAAACCTAAAGGGAAAGACCTAGCACCAAATCCAATTGGCCATCTGATCTAACTTCTGGAGGCAGTCAAAATGAGCCTTAGAATTCTTCCCTACCTTATTCCTGTGCTGAGATACAGGCTGCTCCAACCTGCTGTAAAATGCTTGATTTCGAGAGTGAGCGAAACTAATGAAAACATTGTTGGGGTAAAACCTAAAGGGAAAGACCTAGCACCAAATCCAATTTGCCATCTGATCTAACTTCTGGAGGCAGTCAAAATGATCCTTAGAATTCTTCCCTACCTTATTCCTGTGCTGAGATACAGGCTGCTCCAACCTGCTGTAAAATGCTTGATTTCGAGAGTGAGCGAAACTAATGAAAACATTGTTGGGGTAAAACCTAAAGGGAAAGACCTAGCACCAAATCCAATTTGCCATCTGATCTAACTTCTGGAGGCAGTCAAAATGATCCTTAGAATTCTTCCCTACCTTATTCCTGTGCTGAGATACAGGCTGCTCCAACCTGCTGTAAAATGCTTGATTTCGAGAGTGAGCGAAACTAATGAAAACATTGTTGGGGTAAAACCTAAAGGGAAAGACCTAGCACCAAATTCCATTGGCCATCTGATCTAACTTCTGGAGGCAGTCAAAATGAGTATTTGAATTCTTCCCTACCTTATTCCTGTGCTGAGATACAGGCTGCTCCAACCTGCTGTAAAATGCTTGATTTCGAGAGTGAGCGAAACTAATGAAAACATTGTTGGGGTAAAACCTAAAGGGAAAGACCTAGCACCAAATCCAATTTGCCATCTGATCTAACTTCTGGAGGCAGTCAAAATGATCCTTAGAATTCTTCCCTACCTTATTCCTGTGCTGAGATACAGGCTGCTCCAACCTGCTGTAAAATGCTTGATTTCGAGAGTGAGCGAAACTAATGAAAACATTGTTGGGGTAAAACCTAAAGGGAAAGACCTAGCACCAAATCCAATTTGCCATCTGATCTAACTTCTGGAGGCAGTCAAAATGATCCTTAGAATTCTTCCCTACCTTATTCCTGTGCTGAGATACAGGCTGCTCCAACCTGCTGTAAAATGCTTGATTTCGAGAGTGAGCGAAACTAATGAAAACATTGTTGGGGTAAAACCTAAAGGGAAAGACCTAGCACCAAATCCAATTTGCCATCTGATCTAACTTCTGGAGGCAGTCAAAATGATCCTTAGAATTCTTCCCTACCTTATTCCTGTGCTGAGATACAGGCTGCTCCAACCTGCTGTAAAATGCTTGATTTCGAGAGTGAGCGAAACTAATGAAAACATTGTTGGGGTAAAACCTAAAGGGAAAGACCTAGCACCAAATCCAATTTGCCATCTGATCTAACTTCTGGAGGCAGTCAAAATGAGTATTTGAATTCTTCCCTACCTTATTCCTGTGCTGAGATACAGGCTGCTCCAAGCTGCTGTAAAATGCTTGATTTCGAGAGTGAGCGAAACTAATGAAAACATTGTTGGGGTAAAACCTAAAGGGAAAGACCTAGCACCAAATCCAATTTGCCATCTGATCTAACTTCTGGAGGCAGTCAAAATGATCCTTAGAATTCTTCCCTACCTTATTCCTGTGCTGAGATACAGGCTGCTCCAACCTGCTGTAAAATGCTTGATTTCGAGAGTGAGCGAAACTAATGAAAACATTGTTGGGGTAAAACCTAAAGGGAAAGACCTAGCACCAAATCCAATTTGCCATCTGATCTAACTTCTGGAGGCAGTCAAAATGATCCTTAGAATTCTTCCCTACCTTATTCCTGTGCTGAGATACAGGCTGCTCCAACCTGCTGTAAAATGCTTGATTTCGAGAGTGAGCGAAACTAATGAAAACATTGTTGGGGTAAAACCTAAAGGGAAAGACCTAGCACCAAATCCAATTTGCCATCTGATCTAACTTCTGGAGGCAGTCAAAATGATCCTTAGAATTCTTCCCTACCTTATTCCTGTGCTGAGATACAGGCTGCTCCAACCTGCTGTAAAATGCTTGATTTCGAGAGTGAGCGAAACTAATGAAAACATTGTTGGGGTAAAACCTAAAGGGAAAGACCTAGCACCAAATCCAATTTGCCATCTGATCTAACTTCTGGAGGCAGTCAAAATGATCCTTAGAATTCTTCCCTACCTTATTCCTGTGCTGAGATACAGGCTGCTCCAACCTGCTGTAAAATGCTTGATTTCGAGAGTGAGCGAAACTAATGAAAACATTGTTGGGGTAAAACCTAAAGGCAAAGACCTAGCACCAAATCCAATTTGCCATCTGATCTAACTTCTGGAGGCAGTCAAAATGATCCTTAGAATTCTTCCCTACCTTATTCCTGTGCTGAGATACAGGCTGCTCCAACCTGCTGTAAAATGCTTGATTTCGAGAGTGAGCGAAACTAATGAAAACATTGTTGGGGTAAAACCTAAAGGGAAAGACCTAGCACCAAATCCAATTTGCCATCTGATCTAACTTCTGGAGGCAGTCAAAATGATCCTTAGAATTCTTCCCTACCTTATTCCTGTGCTGAGATACAGGCTGCTCCAACCTGCTGTAAAATGCTTGATTTCGAGAGTGAGCGAAACTAATGAAAACATTGTTGGGGTAAAACCTAAAGGGAAAGACCTAGCACCAAATCCAATTTGCCATCTGATCTAACTTCTGGAGGCAGTCAAAATGATCCTTAGAATTCTTCCCTACCTTATTCCTGTGCTGAGATACAGGCTGCTCCAACCTGCTGTAAAATGCTTGATTTCGAGAGTGAGCGAAACTAATGAAAACATTGTTGGGGTAAAACCTAAAGGCAAAGACCTAGCACCAAATCCAATTTGCCATCTGATCTAACTTCTGGAGGCAGTCAAAATGATCCTTAGAATTCTTCCCTACCTTATTCCTGTGCTGAGATACAGGCTGCTCCAACCTGCTGTAAAATGCTTGATTTCGAGAGTGAGCGAAACTAATGAAAACATTGTTGGGGTAAAACCTAAAGGCAAAGACCTAGCACCAAATCCAATTTGCCATCTGATCTAACTTCTGGAGGCAGTCAAAATGATCCTTAGAATTCTTCCCTACCTTATTCCTGTGCTGAGATACAGGCTGCTCCAACCTGCTGTAAAATGCTTGATTTCGAGAGTGAGCGAAACTAATGAAAACATTGTTGGGGTAAAACCTAAAGGGAAAGACCTAGCACCAAATCCAATTTGCCATCTGATCTAACTTCTGGAGGCAGTCAAAATGATCCTTAGAATTCTTCCCTACCTTATTCCTGTGCTGAGATACAGGCTGCTCCAACCTGCTGTAAAATGCTTGATTTCGAGAGTGAGCGAAACTAATGAAAACATTGTTGGGGTAAAACCTAAAGGCAAAGACCTAGCACCAAATCCAATTTGCCATCTGATCTAACTTCTGGAGGCAGTCAAAATGATCCTTAGAATTCTTCCCTACCTTATTCCTGTGCTGAGATACAGGCTGCTCCAACCTGCTGTAAAATGCTTGATTTCGAGAGTGAGCGAAACTAATGAAAACATTGTTGGGGTAAAACCTAAAGGGAAAGACCTAGCACCAAATCCAATTTGCCATCTGATCTAACTTCTGGAGGCAGTCAAAATGATCCTTAGAATTCTTCCCTACCTTATTCCTGTGCTGAGATACAGGCTGCTCCAACCTGCTGTAAAATGCTTGATTTCGAGAGTGAGCGAAACTAATGAAAACATTGTTGGGGTAAAACCTAAAGGGAAAGACCTAGCACCAAATCCAATTTGCCATCTGATCTAACTTCTGGAGGCAGTCAAAATGAGTATTTGAATTCTTCCCTACCTTATTCCTGTGCTGAGATACAGGCTGCTCCAACCTGCTGTAAAATGCTTGATTTCGAGAGTGAGCGAAACTAATGAAAACATTGTTGGGGTAAAACCTAAAGGGAAAGACCTAGCACCAAATCCAATTTGCCATCTGATCTAACTTCAGGAGGCAGTCAAAATGATCCTTAGAATTCTTCCCTACCTTATTCCTGTGCTGAGATACAGGCTGCTCCAACCTGCTGTAAAATGCTTGATTTCGAGAGTGAGCGAAACTAATGAAAACATTGTTGGGGTAAAACCTAAAGGGAAAGACCTAGCACCAAATCCAATTTGCCATCTGATCTAACTTCTGGAGGCAGTCAAAATGATCCTTAGAATTCTTCCCTACCTTATTCCTGTGCTGAGATACAGGCTGCTCCAACCTGCTGTAAAATGCTTGATTTCGAGAGTGAGCGAAACTAATGAAAACATTGTTGGGGTAAAACCTAAAGGGAAAGACCTAGCACCAAATCCAATTTGCCATCTGATCTAACTTCTGGAGGCAGTCAAAATGATCCTTAGAATTCTTCCCTACCTTATTCCTGTGCTGAGATACAGGCTGCTCCAACCTGCTGTAAAATGCTTGATTTCGAGAGTGAGCGAAACTAATGAAAACATTGTTGGGGTAAAACCTAAAGGGAAAGACCTAGCACCAAATCCAATTTGCCATCTGATCTAACTTCTGGAGGCAGTCAAAATGATCCTTAGAATTCTTCCCTACCTTATTCCTGTGCTGAGATACAGGCTGCTCCAACCTGCTGTAAAATGCTTGATTTCGAGAGTGAGCGAAACTAATGAAAACATTGTTGGGGTAAAACCTAAAGGGAAAGACCTAGCACCAAATCCAATTTGCCATCTGATCTAACTTCTGGAGGCAGTCAAAATGATCCTTAGAATTCTTCCCTACCTTATTCCTGTGCTGAGATACAGGCTGCTCCAACCTGCTGTAAAATGCTTGATTTCGAGAGTGAGCGAAACTAATGAAAACATTGTTGGGGTAAAACCTAAAGGGAAAGACCTAGCACCAAATCCAATTTGCCATCTGATCTAACTTCTGGAGGCAGTCAAAATGATCCTTAGAATTCTTCCCTACCTTATTCCTGTGCTGAGATACAGGCTGCTCCAACCTGCTGTAAAATGCTTGATTTCGAGAGTGAGCGAAACTAATGAAAACATTGTTGGGGTAAAACCTAAAGGGAAAGACCTAGCACCAAATTCCATTGGCCATCTGATCTAACTTCTGGAGGCAGTCAAAATGAGTATTTGAATTCTTCCCTACCTTATTCCTGTGCTGAGATAAAGGCTGCTCCAACCTGCTGTAAAATGCTTGATTTCGAGAGTGAGCGAAACTAATGAAAACATTGTTGGGGTAAAACCTAAAGGGAAAGACCTAGCACCAAATCCAATTTGCCATCTGATCTAACTTCTGGAGGCAGTCAAAATGATCCTTAGAATTCTTCCCTACCTTATTCCTGTGCTGAGATACAGGCTGCTCCAACCTGCTGTAAAATGCTTGATTTCGAGAGTGAGCGAAACTAATGAAAACATTGTTGGGGTAAAACCTAAAGGGAAAGACCTAGCACCAAATCCAATTTGCCATCTGATCTAACTTCTGGAGGCAGTCAAAATGATCCTTAGAATTCTTCCCTACCTTATTCCTGTGCTGAGATACAGGCTGCTCCAACCTGCTGTAAAATGCTTGATTTCGAGAGTGAGCGAAACTAATGAAAACATTGTTGGGGTAAAACCTAAAGGGAAAGACCTAGCACCAAATCCAATTTGCCATCTGATCTAACTTCTGGAGGCGGTCAAAATGATCCTTAGAATTCTTCCCTACCTTATTCCTGTGCTGAGATAAAGGCTGCTCCAACCTGCTGTAAAATGCTTGATTTCGAGAGTGAGCGAAACTAATGAAAACATTGTTGGGGTAAAACCTAAAGGGAAAGACCTAGCACATAATCCAATTTGCCATCTGATCTAACTTCTGGAGGCAGTCAAAATGATCCTTAGAATTCTTCCCTACCTTATTCCTGTGCTGAGATAAAGGCTGCTCCAACCTGCTGTAAAATGCTTGATTTCGAGAGTGAGCGAAACTAATGAAAACATTGTTGGGGTAAAACCTAAAGGGAAAGACCTAGCACCAAATCCAATTTGCCATCTGATCTAACTTCTGGAGGCAGTCAAAATGATCCTTAGAATTCTTCCCTACCTTATTCCTGTGCTGAGATACAGGCTGCTCCAACCTGCTGTAAAATGCTTGATTTCGAGAGTGAGCGAAACTAATGAAAACATTGTTGGGGTAAAACCTAAAGGGAAAGACCTAGCACCAAATCCAATTTGCCATCTGATCTAACTTCTGGAGGCAGTCAAAATGATCCTTAGAATTCTTCCCTACCTTATTCCTGTGCTGAGATACAGGCTGCTCCAACCTGCTGTAAAATGCTTGATTTCGAGAGTGAGCGAAACTAATGAAAACATTGTTGGGGTAAAACCTAAAGGGAAAGACCTAGCACCAAATCCAATTTGCCATCTGATCTAACTTCTGGAGGCAGTCAAAATGATCCTTAGAATTCTTCCCTACCTTATTCCTGTGCTGAGATACAGGCTGCTCCAACCTGCTGTAAAATGCTTGATTTCGAGAGTGAGCGAAACTAATGAAAACATTGTTGGGGTAAAACCTAAAGGGAAAGACCTAGCACCAAATTCCATTGGCCATCTGATCTAACTTCTGGAGGCAGTCAAAATGAGTATTTGAATTCTTCCCTACCTTATTCCTGTGCTGAGATAAAGGCTGCTCCAACCTGCTGTAAAATGCTTGATTTCGAGAGTGAGCGAAACTAATGAAAACATTGTTGGGGTAAAACCTAAAGGGAAAGACCTAGCACCAAATCCAATTTGCCATCTGATCTAACTTCTGGAGGCAGTCAAAATGATCCTTAGAATTCTTCCCTACCTTATTCCTGTGCTGAGATACAGGCTGCTCCAACCTGCTGTAAAATGCTTGATTTCGAGAGTGAGCGAAACTAATGAAAACATTGTTGGGGTAAAACCTAAAGGGAAAGACCTAGCACCAAATCCAATTTGCCATCTGATCTAACTTCTGGAGGCAGTCAAAATGATCCTTAGAATTCTTCCCTACCTTATTCCTGTGCTGAGATACAGGCTGCTCCAACCTGCTGTAAAATGCTTGATTTCGAGAGTGAGCGAAACTAATGAAAACATTGTTGGGGTAAAACCTAAAGGGAAAGACCTAGCACCAAATCCAATTTGCCATCTGATCTAACTTCTGGAGGCGGTCAAAATGATCCTTAGAATTCTTCCCTACCTTATTCCTGTGCTGAGATAAAGGCTGCTCCAACCTGCTGTAAAATGCTTGATTTCGAGAGTGAGCGAAACTAATGAAAACATTGTTGGGGTAAAACCTAAAGGGAAAGACCTAGCACATAATCCAATTTGCCATCTGATCTAACTTCTGGAGGCAGTCAAAATGAGTATTTGAATTCTTCCCTACCTTATTCCTGTGCTGAGATAAAGGCTGCTCCAACCTGCTGTAAAATGCTTGATTTCGAGAGTGAGCGAAACTAATGAAAACATTGTTGGGGTAAAACCTAAAGGGAAAGACCTAGCACCAAATCCAATTTGCCATCTGATCTAACTTCTGGAGGCAGTCAAAATGATCCTTAGAATTCTTCCCTACCTTATTCCTGTGCTGAGATACAGGCTGCTCCAACCTGCTGTAAAATGCTTGATTTCGAGAGTGAGCGAAACTAATGAAAACATTGTTGGGGTAAAACCTAAAGGGAAAGACCTAGCACCAAATCCAATTTGCCATCTGATCTAACTTCTGGAGGCAGTCAAAATGATCCTTAGAATTCTTCCCTACCTTATTCCTGTGCTGAGATACAGGCTGCTCCAACCTGCTGTAAAATGCTTGATTTCGAGAGTGAGCGAAACTAATGAAAACATTGTTGGGGTAAAACCTAAAGGGAAAGACCTAGCACCAAATCCAATTTGCCATCTGATCTAACTTCTGGAGGCGGTCAAAATGATCCTTAGAATTCTTCCCTACCTTATTCCTGTGCTGAGATAAAGGCTGCTCCAACCTGCTGTAAAATGCTTGATTTCGAGAGTGAGCGAAACTAATGAAAACATTGTTGGGGTAAAACCTAAAGGGAAAGACCTAGCACATAATCCAATTTGCCATCTGATCTAACTTCTGGAGGCAGTCAAAATGATCCTTAGAATTCTTCCCTACCTTATTCCTGTGCTGAGATACAGGCTGCTCCAACCTGCTGTAAAATGCTTGATTTCGAGAGTGAGCGAAACTAATGAAAACATTGTTGGGGTAAAACCTAAAGGGAAAGACCTAGCACCAAATCCAATTTGCCATCTGATCTAACTTCTGGAGGCAGTCAAAATGATCCTTAGAATTCTTCCCTACCTTATTCCTGTGCTGAGATACAGGCTGCTCCAACCTGCTGTAAAATGCTTGATTTCGAGAGTGAGCGAAACTAATGAAAACATTGTTGGGGTAAAACCTAAAGGGAAAGACCTAGCACCAAATC
This sequence comes from Melanerpes formicivorus, assembly GCF_026170545.1. Taxonomy (NCBI): domain Eukaryota; kingdom Metazoa; phylum Chordata; class Aves; order Piciformes; family Picidae; genus Melanerpes; species Melanerpes formicivorus. The sequence goes on along the minus strand of NW_027143066.1, from coordinate 3,944 downwards.
CAATTTGCCATCTGATCTAACTTCTGGAGGCAGTCAAAATGAGCCTTAGAATTCTTCCCTACCTTATTCCTGTGCTGAGATACAGGCTGCTCCAACCTGCTGTAAAATGCTTGATTTCGAGAGTGAGCGAAACTAATGAAAACATTGTTGGGGTAAAACCTAAAGGGAAAGACCTAGCACCAAATCCAATTGGCCATCTGATCTAACTTCTGGAGGCAGTCAAAATGAGCCTTAGAATTCTTCCCTACCTTATTCCTGTGCTGAGATACAGGCTGCTCCAACCTGCTGTAAAATGCTTGATTTCGAGAGTGAGCGAAACTAATGAAAACATTGTTGGGGTAAAACCTAAAGGGAAAGACCTAGCACCAAATCCAATTTGCTATCTGATCTAACTTCTGGAGGCAGTCAAAATGATCCTTAGAATTCTTCCCTACCTTATTCCTGTGCTGAGATACAGGCTGCTCCAACCTGCTGTAAAAAGCTTGATTTCGAGAGTGAGCGAAACTAATGAAAACATTGTTGGGGTAAAACCTAAAGGGAAAGACCTAGCACCAAATCCAATTTGCCATCTGATCTAACTTCTGGAGGCAGTCAAAATGATCCTTAGAATTCTTCCCTACCTTATTCCTGTGCTGAGATACAGGCTGCTCCAACCTGCTGTAAAATGCTTGATTTCGAGAGTGAGCGAAACTAATGAAAACATTGTTGGGGTAAAACCTAAAGGGAAAGACCTAGCACCAAATTCCATTGGCCATCTGATCTAACTTCTGGAGGCAGTCAAAATGAGTATTTGAATTCTTCCCTACCTTATTCCTGTGCTGAGATACAGGCTGCTCCAACCTGCTGTAAAATGCTTGATTTCGAGAGTGAGCGAAACTAATGAAAACATTGTTGGGGTAAAACCTAAAGGGAAAGACCTAGCACCAAATCCAATTTGCCATCTGATCTAACTTCTGGAGGCAGTCAAAATGATCCTTAGAATTCTTCCCTACCTTATTCCTGTGCTGAGATACAGGCTGCTCCAACCTGCTGTAAAATGCTTGATTTCGAGAGTGAGCGAAACTAATGAAAACATTGTTGGGGTAAAACCTAAAGGGAAAGACCTAGCACCAAATCCAATTTGCCATCTGATCTAACTTCTGGAGGCAGTCAAAATGATCCTTAGAATTCTTCCCTACCTTATTCCTGTGCTGAGATACAGGCTGCTCCAACCTGCTGTAAAATGCTTGATTTCGAGAGTGAGCGAAACTAATGAAAACATTGTTGGGGTAAAACCTAAAGGGAAAGACCTAGCACCAAATCCAATTTGCCATCTGATCTAACTTCTGGAGGCGGTCAAAATGATCCTTAGAATTCTTCCCTACCTTATTCCTGTGCTGAGATACAGGCTGCTCCAACCTGCTGTAAAATGCTTGATTTCGAGAGTGAGCGAAACTAATGAAAACATTGTTGGGGTAAAACCTAAAGGGAAAGACCTAGCACCAAATCCAATTGGCCATCTGATCTAACTTCTGGAGGCAGTCAAAATGATCCTTAGAATTCTTCCCTACCTTATTCCTGTGCTGAGATACAGGCTGCTCCAACCTGCTGTAAAATGCTTGATTTCGAGAGTGAGCGAAACTAATGAAAACATTGTTGGGGTAAAACCTAAAGGCAAAGACCTAGCACCAAATCCAATTTGCCATCTGATCTAACTTCTGGAGGCAGTCAAAATGAGTATTTGAATTCTTCCCTACCTTATTCCTGTGCTGAGATACAGGCTGCTCCAACCTGCTGTAAAATGCTTGATTTCGAGAGTGAGCGAAACTAATGAAAACGTTGGGGTAAAACCTAAAGGGAAAGACCTAGCACCAAATCCAATTTGCCATCTGATCTAACTTCTGGAGGCAGTCAAAATGATCCTTAGAATTCTTCCCTACCTTATTCCTGTGCTGAGATACAGGCTGCTCCAACCTACTGTAAAATGCTTGATTTCGAGAGTGAGCGAAACTAATGAAAACATTGTTGGGGTAAAACCTAAAGGGAAAGACCTAGCACCAAATCCAATTTGCCATCTGATCTAACTTCTGGAGGCAGTCAAAATGATCCTTAGAATTCTTCCCTACCTTATTCCTGTGCTGAGATACAGGCTGCTCCAACCTGCTGTAAAATGCTTGATTTCGAGAGTGAGCGAAACTAATGAAAACATTGTTGGGGTAAAACCTAAAGGGAAAGACCTAGCACCAAATCCAATTTGCCATCTGATCTAACTTCTGGAGGCAGTCAAAATGATCCTTAGAATTCTTCCCTACCTTATTCCTGTGCTGAGATACAGGCTGCTCCAACCTGCTGTAAAATGCTTGATTTCGAGAGTGAGCGAAACTAATGAAAACATTGTTGGGGTAAAACCTAAAGGGAAAGACCTAGCACCAAATTCCATTGGCCATCTGATCTAACTTCTGGAGGCAGTCAAAATGAGTACTTGAATTCTTCCCTACCTTATTCCTGTGCTGAGATAAAGGCTGCTCCAACCTGCTGTAAAATGCTTGATTTCGAGAGTGAGCGAAACTAATGAAAACATTGTTGGGGTAAAACCTAAAGGGAAAGACCTAGCACCAAATCCAATTTGCCATCTGATCTAACTTCTGGAGGCAGTCAAAATGATCCTTAGAATTCTTCCCTACCTTATTCCTGTGCTGAGATACAGGCTGCTCCAACCTGCTGTAAAATGCTTGATTTCGAGAGTGAGCGAAACTAATGAAAACATTGTTGGGGTAAAACCTAAAGGGAAAGACCTAGCACCAAATCCAATTGGCCATCTGATCTAACTTCTGGAGGCAGTCAAAATGAGCCTTAGAATTCTTCCCTACCTTATTCCTGTGCTGAGATACAGGCTGCTCCAACCTGCTGTAAAATGCTTGATTTCGAGAGTGAGCGAAACTAATGAAAACATTGTTGGGGTAAAACCTAAAGGGAAAGACCTAGCACCAAATCCAATTTGCCATCTGATCTAACTTCTGGAGGCAGTCAAAATGAGTATTTGAATTCTTCCCTACCTTATTCCTGTGCTGAGATACAGGCTGCTCCAACCTGCTGTAAAATGCTTGATTTCGAGAGTGAGCGAAACTAATGAAAACATTGTTGGGGTAAAACCTAAAGGGAAAGACCTAGCACCAAATCCAATTTGCCATCTGATCTAACTTCTGGAGGCAGTCAAAATGAGTATTTGAATTCTTCCCTACCTTATTCCTGTGCTGAGATACAGGCTGCTCCAACCTGCTGTAAAATGCTTGATTTCGAGAGTGAGCGAAACTAATGAAAACATTGTTGGGGTAAAACCTAAAGGGAAAGACCTAGCACCAAATCCAATTTGCCATCTGATCTAACTTCTGGAGGCAGTCAAAATGATCCTTAGAATTCTTCCCTACCTTATTCCTGTGCTGAGATACAGGCTGCTCCAACCTACTGTAAAATGCTTGATTTCGAGAGTGAGCGAAACTAATGAAAACATTGTTGGGGTAAAACCTAAAGGGAAAGACCTAGCACCAAATCCAATTTGCCATCTGATCTAACTTCTGGAGGCAGTCAAAATGATCCTTAGAATTCTTCCCTACCTTATTCCTGTGCTGAGATACAGGCTGCTCCAACCTGCTGTAAAATGCTTGATTTCGAGAGTGAGCGAAACTAATGAAAACATTGTTGGGGTAAAACCTAAAGGGAAAGACCTAGCACCAAATCCAATTTGCCATCTGATCTAACTTCTGGAGGCAGTCAAAATGATCCTTAGAATTCTTCCCTACCTTATTCCTGTGCTGAGATACAGGCTGCTCCAACCTGCTGTAAAATGCTTGATTTCGAGAGTGAGCGAAACTAATGAAAACATTGTTGGGGTAAAACCTAAAGGGAAAGACCTAGCACCAAATTCCATTGGCCATCTGATCTAACTTCTGGAGGCAGTCAAAATG
>NW_027143065.1:0-88559 GCF_026170545.1 Melanerpes formicivorus | reverse complement strand
TCTTCTCTCCTCTCCTCTCCTCTCCCTCTCCTCGAGTCTCCTCTCCTCCTCTCCTCTCCTCTCCTCGAGTCTCCTCTCCTCGAGTCTCCTCTCCTCGAGTCTCCTCTCCTCGAGTCTCCTCTCTCCTCGAGTCTCCTCTCCTCTCCTCGAGTCTCCTCTCCTCTCCTCGAGTCTCCTCTCCTCGAGTCTCCTCTCCTCGAGTCTCTCGAGTCTCCTCTCCTCGAGTCTCCTCTCCTCGAGTCTCCTCTCCCTCGAGTCTCCTCCTCCTCTCCTCGAGTCTCCTCTCCTCGAGTCTCCTCTCCTCGAGTCTCCTCCCCTCCCCCTCCTCTCCTCGAGTCTCCTCTCCTCGAGTCTCCTCTCCTCGAGTCTCCTCTCCTCGAGTCCTCCTCTCCTCTCCTCGAGTCTCCTCCTCTCCTCGAGTCTCCTCTCCTCGAGTCTCCTCTCTCCTCTCCTCGAGTCTCCTCTCCTCTCCTCCCCTCCCCCTCTCCCTCCTCCCCTCCCCTCCCCCTCCCCCTCCCCTCCCCCTCCCCTCTCCCCTCCCCTCCCCTCCCCTCCCCCTCCCCTCCCCTCCCCTCCCCTCCCCTCCCCTCCCCTCCCCTCCCCTCCCCTCCCCTCCCCCTCCCCTCCCCTCCCCTCACCCCTCCCTTCCCTTCCCCTTCCCTTCCCTTCCTTTCCCTTCCCTTCCCTTCCCTTCCCCTTCCCTTCCCTTCCCTTCCCTTCCTTCCCTTCCCTTCCCTTCCCTTCCCTTCCCCTTCCCTTCCCTTCCCTTCCCTTCCCTTCCTTCCCTCCCTCCTCTTCCCTTCCCTTCCCCTTCCCTTCCCTTCCCTTCCCTTCCCTTCCCTTCCCTTCCCTTCCCTTCCCTTCCCTTCCCTTCCCTTCCCTTCCCTTCCCTTCCCTTCCCTTCCCTTCCCTTCCCCTTCCCTTCCCTTCCCTTCCCTTCCCTTCCCTTCCCTTCCCTTCTCTTCTCTTCTCTTCTCTTCTCTTTATTCTATCTTGGGCTGTTTTACTTCTCTAGGGAGGGAGATAACATGCTTCTCTCTGGCCTTGGGATAAGGGCTAACCCACTGCTGTCCCAGGTCTTCTGACCAGGGGGGTTTTCATGATGTTTGTTAATTGCAAATATCTGTATAATAATTTTGTACATATTCATTGCATTCTAGTGTAGAGTGTAGTTTTTGTTTATATATACGGCTTCATTTGCTTCTAACTGAGTTGGTCTGGCTAAAAGTTAATACTGGGGGAAATTTCAATCCACCACATTACAAAAAATAATTGGCGCCAATTCAGCATGGAGCAATTGTTTTGGTTGATTAATTCCTGCTCAGATTAAGGAAGTAAAATGAAGCTGGTTTGGGTTTTGTGGCATTTCGTACATTCTGCTCTGACAGTGATTTTTTATAGATGGTGGTGTGTCGCAATGATGTTTTATAGTCTGGGAAATATTTGACATATAACCTGTTCCTTTGGTTTAAATACAAGCTGAAGATGTTGTATGACCACTGCTTAGGATTTCTTTGGCTAAAAAATATGGAATGTGACAGCCACTCTTCCTGCAGAGATATATGAATTCATCATTCCTGTATCTGAAAGCTATGTAAGCAGCTGGGATTCCAAAGTGATTTATTTGCTATCAATGATTCTGCTATCAGTGATACTTAATGTTTTCTTATTAATTGCACTGTACTGATATAGATATGCAGCAAACAGATCTTCTATTTTTAGACATAGCATGTGTAGGTGCAGAAGATGTAATTCCAACTCAAATGCAGAGATTTCTATTGATAAAAAAGATATAGAGATAAGAAAAATAGTGAGAAACAGGAAAGTAGGAGTTAATGTTGAGGCAGCTCTCAATGAGATTGGTGGCAGTTCTGGTGTTCAGCCAGCTGGGAGCAGACACAGCCCACAACGGCAGCTCCTGTGCCTAAGATGGCAGCCACATTAACAACGCCAGCAGCTAAAATGGCAGCTGCACCTTCACCAGCATCTGTTAGCTAGGCAAAAAGACTTCCTCCTACAGCATCAGGATCAGGGGTGAACTCTGCAGCAGCTGATGGGTCTCAAAGCCCACCTGCTGATGTTGTTTCCTTGCAAAATCCCTCTGCTTCTGCAAAGCCTGCTGTAAATTCAAACTCACCTCCAGTTAAACAAATTGCAGCTTTGGCTAAAAGGGGCAGGCACAAGCCAAATGGGAAACCACAGGGACAGAAAGAACAGCAGGAACAGCAAGATCCCGCTGCTGGTGAGGCACCTTCTGTTAAAAAGGAGCATTCTGAAGATGCAGAGAAACTTTACCTTAAAGATATAGCTGAATTACTGACAGCATCAGTGGATACTGGAGATGCAGGACAGGATATGGGTTCTGGTAAGTCAAAAGGTAATGGAGATGCTTCTGAAGTTAAAGAGGTCCTTAGGAAAGTATCAGCAGGATTATGGGTACAGCATCTTCAAGAGGATGTGATTGATGAAGATGATGGAGTGGAAGATGATAACCAAACAGCAAAAGCACACAGGCAGGAAATTAGGCATGTGAGAAAAGATTACATTAGAGGAGAAAATGAGCTAATTCTAGCCTGGCTTGGCAGGTGTTTCAATACAGGTGCACTAGCTTTAATAGTGGGAGACAAGTCAGCATCTCAGCTTGGAACCTTCTTGAAAGACAGTAGAATAGATAGACATCTAGGCAGGTGTCTTGGTAAGGTTTCCCTGTGGACACATCTTCTACTGGCATTTCTTATGAGGTACCCATCCAGAGATGACCTTCCTGGAACCTTAAGCTTTGGAATACCATGGATGAGGGAATTAAGCACTTGAGAGAGTTTTCTGTGAGAAAAGTGATATATGGAGACAATGGCACTCTGAATCCTGATGAAATTCCTGTGGGAACAGGTCCTGCCAAAAAGCTCATCAAACTTGCCCCTCCTAATTATGCTGCTATTCTGGCAAGCAGAATTGTGATGAGAAGTTATGGGGGAACGCCTCCTACTTTTGGCCATTTTACTGACCAGATGAGACAACTGGAGGATAGTCTGACATGTGTTTCTTTGGTTTCAGCCATTGAAACTCTCTCGCATGACATAAAGAATTGGATGAAAGAGCTGAAGGAGGAACTCAAAGCCTCCAAATCTAAATTGACACAGGGAGATAATTCCAATTCTTCTTCTTCTAGATGGATACAAGATTGAGCTGTTAGAAATAGACATCCTCCAAGGAGGCCATTCCAAAACACATCAAACCAAACCAGACAACAGAGGCAAACATGTGGGAGTATTGTGATCAGTTTCTTGAAAACATGAACAGAAAGGATGGTCAACCAACTGCTGATCTTTTCAGGAGATTAAGGGAACCGCAGAGTGGCAGAGCCTGAGGTAGCAAGGGTGAGTGTTACTTTCCCAGTTTCCCAGAGCAACTAATAACTCCAACAGCGATTCCACCTCTGACACTATATGCTGTGCTAACTGCACATGTGGATATATTCCCTGCCAGGGGAAGGAGAGGGAAAATGGAGACAACACAATCTACTGGGATGTATACATCCAGTGGCCTGGCACTTCAAAACTTCAGAAGTACACGGCCTTGGTTGACACAGGAGCTCAATGTACCATAATACCATCAAATTATCAGGGATCAGAGCTATTCTGGGAGTTACTGGTGGATCTCAAGAGTTGACTAACAGACAGGGTGATATAAGTTTAACTAGTAAAGAGCAGAAGAAACACACTCTTGTGACAAGACCTGATGCACCTTGTATTTTGGGAAATGATTTTCTAAGCGAAGGGTGTTTCAAAGACCCTACAGGTTACAAATGGGCTTTTGGAATAGCAACTGTAGAAACTGATGGAGGAAAATCGAAGTTGTCTGTTAGACCTGAGCTTTCAGATGAATCTGCAGTTGTGGGATAACATGAGATAGAGGATATAAAGTTACCAGTTTCTTCCTAAACTGTGTCATATGGTCTAAGTGGATGGGTCTGATAACACAGAGAGCTCGAATGGGAAATCTTGAAAGACCTGGTCTTGTGGAGGTGATCACAAGCTGGCCTGAAGGCACTAACTGCACAAAACCTCCAGAGGAGAGAGTAACTCATGCTGAGGAAGCTCCTCCTTGCAATGAACTTTCTGATGATGAAAAGAAATATGCTTTGTTCACAGACGGTTCTTGTTGTCTTGTTGCAAACAAGTGAAGGTCTGCATTGTGGAGTCCAACACATTGAGTTGCAGAGGCGAAGGATGGAGAAGGAGAATCCAGTCAATTTGCAGAGGTAAAAGCTGTCCAGCTATCTCTTGATGTAGCTGAATGGGAGAGATGGACGTAGTTTTATGTCTACACCAACTCATGGATGGTAGCCAGTGCTCTGTGAGGTTGGCTAAAGGAAAGGAAAAAGAATGGTTGCAGAGGAAAGGAAAACCCATTTGGGCAGCTGACCTGTGGCAGGACATTGCTGATAGAGTTGAGAATTCCAGTGAAGGTGAGACACATTGTTCACATTTCTAACAGCAAAGCTACTGAGGAACACCACCACAACCATCAGGCAGATATAGCTGCAAGAGTTTCTCAAGTAGGCACAAACTCTGATTTTGATCTTGACTGGAAACACCTAGGTGAGATGTTCTTAGCTTGGTGGGCTTATAATGCATCAGGACATCATGGCAGAGATGCAACCTACCAGTGGGCTTGTGACAGATCCATAGATATTTCAATGGATGCTATCACACAAGTCATCCACTGTTGTGGTGGGAAGCATCGAGCAGACAATCAATATGATTGGTAATCAGGCTTCAACTTTATTGTTCGAAAGCACAGCTTATATAGTATCTTCAGCTGCTAAATATGCATACGTGTCACTATTCTATTAGCTATTAGTCCAGGGTTACATCATAATACCCAGCCTACTTGCGGTTAGGCCTACGTGCTACTTCACAACCTTCTTTCTCAGTAGTTCTTTGTTCCACACATATACTTTGTTTCACACACTACTATCTTGTAAGTAACTATTTCACATGGTACTATCTTATGAGAAACTGCAAGCACAGTCACAGGGCTGTGGTGACCTTGCTACAGCAGCATACCAGCTAAGCTGTGAGCAGTAAACAGCAAGATGGAGTCTGGCCTATACACTCTGATCAAACAGCTGTTCCATAGAACCATGTCCCTGCAATTCGAGCCATTCCTCAACAATCCATGACTGTGACATTTGTGCTGCTATTCAGCAGGCAGTGTGGTATGGTGACCAAGGCTTCACGTACAAATATGGTGAGGCCTGGCAGATTGACTATATCACTCTACCTCATTCTTGATCTGGTAAGCAATACGTGCTTACTGTGGTAGAGGCAAATACTGGATGGTTGGAAACTTATCCAGTTCCACATGCAACTGCACACAGCACCATTCTTGGTCTGGAGAGACAAATCCTGTGGAGACACAGAACTCCAGAGAGGATTGAGTCAGACAACAGAATTAATTTAAAAAACAATCTTGTGAAAAACTGGGCCAAAGAGCATGGTATTGAGTGGATATTCCACATTCCCTACTATGCACCAGCTGCAGGAAAGATTGAATGCTGTAATGGTTTGCTGAAGACCACTATTAAAGCCATGAGGGGTGGATCTTTGAATAACAGGGAAAAACATCTAGCACAAGCAACCTGGCTGGTAAATAGTAGAGGTTCAGTGAATCAAGCTGGACCTGCACACTCAGATTTGCTACAAAAGGTGGACGGTGATAGAGCTCCTGTTGTTAGAGAAAAGAATCTGTTGGGCAAAACTGTTTGGGTATTTTGTCCTACAGGGGAGGCTAAATCTGTCTGAGGTGTGTGTGCTGAAGGTCCTGGTCACACTTACTGGGTAATGCAAGAGAATGTTGAAATTCAGTGTATTCCACAAAGAAATCTAACTTTAGCTGAGAGAGTTTAACTTCAGAGTGTTGTACAGATACAACATCATGCCCAAAGGAAGATTCCATTAAGTATCTATGGTGCACAAGCCCTAAGAACCCTGAAAGCACTGAGTCACTTGAGAGTCCCTCTTCCTTTTCTTCACCTCATCTTGGGGGGAGAAAAACTGTTGTCTGATTTCTTGTTTTCTGTTATTTTGGACTTCTGAATCATCTACATCTGAGAAGCCAGAATGGACTATGAAGTTTATTTACTCATTGTAGATATTGTTCTAGATTAGATGGATAGGTATTATCAGCCGATGAAATTGTTTAGAAGGGGTGGATTGTGGCAGTTTTAGGCTATGACTTTAAAATTCAGCTGTAGATTTCGAGCAGAATAGTAGAAAAGTACAAATAAATCACTATTGGGTGTAAAAAAGAAAACAAAAGGTTATTCTAAACAAATTCATTGGATGAATGTCTGGGTAAGAGGAGCTGTATCATAACAATTCTTCATATTTCCCATTCCCATTCCTTTTCTCCTCTCTTCTGATCTTGGCTCTTTTGCTTCACTCCGTAGGAAGATAACGTGCTTCTGGCTGGCCTTGGGATAAGTCTAACCCACTGCTTTCTCCTACAACTCCTCTCTCTCTCTGAAGGTGCAGTGAAACAATGTCTCAGGTCTTTTGACCAGGGAGGGAGGTTGTGTTGTTTGCTTATTGTAAATATCTGTATAATATTGTAAATTGTATATTTTGTACATGTCCATTGCATTCCAATATAGTGTGTAGTTTTTGTTTGTAAGTACAGCTTCATTTGCTTCTAATTGAGTTGGTCTGGCTAAAAGTTAATGTTGGGGGAAAACTTCAACCCACCACAATTATAAAAGGTAAGATGTTGCTTCAATAACTGGACACAAAATCCTCCCTCCACGAAATTAGTAAGTGAAATCAAATTAATGGGAGAACACATTTTTCTATCTTTGAATCTGTCTGCAGGCATGCTATGTGCATACAGATTAGCTGATAAATGGCAGATTCAACAGAGAGGTAGCAAACACATGCTTTACTAGAGATGACCTTTTAAGTCACCCTACATCAGACAGTGTCAGCCTTTGAGGATAAACCAGTGATAACTTGTTGTGCCCTCTTATCTTGGTCCAGTAGGGGAAAGAGACTCAGTTCTTTTGAATATTCCTGTGTTATGAAATTAGAGGAATGACCAAGGCCAAAATATCAACAACGAGGCTATTTATTACATAAATAAAGTGGATGGATTAGAAGGAGAGAGAGAGAAAAAAAAAAAAAAAAGAGAGAGAGAACAGGGAGAGAGAAGAGGAAAGGAATTATATTACCACATCCCTCAGCCCCCCAAGACAGTTTGGGTCTGTGGAGGGAAGGTGCTGCCACTTTGTTGTGGTGGAGATGTTGGGTCTGTAGAGGAAGGCTGTTGCAGCTTTGGTGTGGAGAAGAGGTCATCCTTGTTGGCTGTGCTGTCCTGCAGCGGAGGAGGGGAGAGAAAGGTCCCAAAGTCCAAGTCCAAGCCATTGTCCGAGCAGCCTCTACAGCTCCATGAGTTGCAGCAGGCAGAATTTAGGACACGAAGAGCATGGTGATGTCTCTGTCCTTTTCTCTCATTGTATTTTCTTTGGTTTTCTTCAGAGTGGCATTGACCCAGTCTTTTCCTTCTACCAAGCCAGTAGTTGTTCAGATCATTTATAAAGTTTTTTTAGGGATGTGTCCAGGTGGTGAATATGAATATTCCAGAGAGTATCAATAGCAGAGGCCTCTGCCCATTATTTCCAGGGCAGCTGCAGTCTGATGAGCAATCTTTATCTATGCACATTCCAGAGAGTCGTTATCCAGTGATGTCTGCCCAATACACATCAGCTATTGTCTGGGCAAGCAGCAAAGTTGACTTTATCTTTGTTGAGTCACATCAAGAGAGACAAGATTTAGTCTCTCACATCTCTGAACTGTCTCCGTGAGCCAGACACTAAAAACTGCCTGAATGTTCCCCTGAAAGCTGAGCACTGAAAGCTTCAAAGAGGAACACTATCACATCCAAGGGGAAACGCAGTGTTTGAAGGAACCAGTGTGAAATAGTCTTTCGTAATTACCACAATGCTGGAATTGACTGGTGTTTTGCTGAGCTATATTTTATCTTTATTGGATTAACTATGACACAGTAGGTTATGTCAAAGGGAATCTGCATGAATATTAAAAGTAAATGTGGTGTGAATAATAGATATATTAGATGCAGCAGCATGCAACAATTTTTGTTCACCTACGTAATTAGATTAAAACAAATCTGCTGAATAAAGTATGTTGTTTTATAATCCAAATGCAGAAGTAGCAAGAAGTTTTGAAATGGTGATAATTGCTGGCCTTTAGATGTGTGTGGTTATACACATTTACACGTGACATGGAGTAATTTTGAAAAGTGGTCTAGAGAAAATGTTTTGGTTATGACTAGAAAACTGATTTACTCTCAGATTGTTAGTAAATATTCCACATATCAACTTAGAACTTTCACAGCAGGTATGTGCCCTTTGGTTTATGTGGATTTTTTTGTTTGGTTGTTTTTTTGTTTGGTTTGGTCTGGTGTTTTTTTTTGTTTTGTTTTGTTTCAGTTCAATTTACAGGACATCTAAGAAACAGAATTTAAGACAGCTGAGAGTCCAATATTTGCAAAGCTGAGCACCTGGAAATATGGATTTCAATAATATCTCTAGATTTACAAAATAATTTAATCCGAAAGGGACCTCCAGATATTATTAGACAAGGTCCTTTCTAAAGGCAGATCTAATTAAATCAGGATGCTTGGGGACTTGCCTAGAGGAGTCTTGAACACCTCCAGGGACAGATATTCCACTGATATTCCACAGATATTCTACTCTGGTCATCTATTCCAGGATTTGATCATCATGAAAAAAAAAAATCTTAATATTTAAAAATCAACATTTTCCACTGTCCATCGTGTTTCTGTTGCCTCTCATCTTACCAGCATGCACTTCCAAGAAGACTCTGGCTCCATCTTCTCTCTATCCTTACATTACATAGTAATAAGACTGCAATAAAGTGTTCTCTTTGCCTTCTCTTATCTGAATTTATCAGGCTTACTTCTCTGAGCCTGTCTCCTTTACTGCATTCTCAAGCTTCCTAACTATCATGGTTGCCTCCACTGGACTCAATTTTGAGTATGTCAGTATTCTTGTACTGGAAAGTCCAAAACTAGATACCACTTTGAAGATTCTCACAAGTGTCAAAGACAGGATCACTTTCACAGACCTGCTGACTGTACTTTTCTAATCCAGGAAGATCCTAGATTAGATTTATGATAATCATCCCCTCCAAGGATCTGAAAAGGAGAGTTGTTCTGCTAAACCACCTACCTACAAAAAAACAGAGGAGTTCACTGGGAATGTGAAGGTCAAAGGCATCACTGGCTGCAAGGACCATGAGAGGGGGGAGTTCAGGATCTTGTGGGCAAGGACAAGAGTGAAAAGCAAGATCGCAACCCTGTACTTCTACAGAGCAGACTTTAGACCTCTGGAGATCTGCTTGGAAATCTAACCTAGGAGCAGGCCATGGAGGAAAGACGGGCCCAAGAAAGCCAGTTAGTATTCAAAAATCAATTGCTTTAGGATCAAAAGCAGTCAGTTTCAACAAATACCAAGTCTGGCAAAATTACCAGGAGGTCTACTTGGAAGAACAAGATGATTACGTCAGATTCAAACACAAAAGAAATCACAGAATCACAGAATATTAAGAGTTGAAAGGGACCTCAAAATATCATCAAGTCCAATCTGCCTGTCAGAGCAGGATGAACTAGAATAGAATAGAATAGAATAGAATAGAATAGAATAGAATAGAATAGAATAGAATAGAATAGAATAGAATAGAATAGACCAGATTGGAAGAGACCTTCAAGATCATCACTTCCAACCCGTCAACCAATCCAACACACCTAAACAAGTAAACCATGGCACCAAGCACCCCATCAAATCTCCTACTGAAAACTCCAGTGATGGTGACTCCACCACCTCCCTGGGCAGCCCATTCCAATGGGCAGTCACTCTCTCTGTATAGACCTTCTTCCTAACATCCAGCCCAAACCACCCCAGGCATAGCCTGAGACTGTGTCCTCTTGTTCTGATACTGGCTGCCTAGGAGAAGAGACCAATATCCGCCTGTCTACAACCTCCCTTCAGGTAGCTGTAGAGAGCAATAACGTCACCCCTGATTCTCCTCTTCTCCAGGCTAAGCAACCCCAGCTCCCTCAGTCTCTCCTCATAGGGCTTGTGCTCCAAACCCCTCACCAACTTCGTTGTCCTTCTCTGGACATGCTCCAGCAAGTCAACATCCTTCCTAAACTGAGGGGCCCAGAACTGGACACAGTACTCAAGATGTGGCCTAACCAGTGCAGTGTACAAGGGGGAGAATGACCTCCCTGCTCCTGCTGGCCACACTATTCTTGATGCTGGCCAGGACGCCACTGGTCCTCTTGGCTGCCTGGGCACACTGCAGGCTCATGTTCAGCCTACCATCGACCAGTACACCCAGGTCCCTCTCTGCCTGGCTGCTCCCCAGCCACTCTGACCCCAGCCTGCATGGGGTTATTGTGGCCAATGTGCAGAACCCGGCACTTGGATGTGTTATATCTCATGCCGTTGGATTCTGCCCATCTGTCCAGCCTGTTGAGGTCCCTCTGCAGAGCCTCTCTACCCTCCTGCAGATTAACACCTGACCCCAGCTTGGTGTCGTCAGCAAATTTACTGATGAAGGACTCAATGCCCTCATCCAGATCATCAATACAGAGGTTAAAGAGCATGGGGCCCAGCACTGATCCTTGGGGCACACCACTAGTGACTGGCTGCCAGCTGGATGTGGCACCATTCACCACCACTCTCTGGGCTCGGCCAGCCAGCCAGTTCCTAATCCAGCTCAGAGTGCTGCTGTCCAAGCCATGGGCTGACAGCTTGGCCAGCAGTTTGCTGTGGGGGACGGTGTCAAAGGCCTTGCTGAGGTCCAGGTACACTACATCCACAGGCCTCCCCACATCCACTAGACGGGTCACCTGATCATAGAAGGAGATCAGGTTGGTCAGGCAGGACCTGCCCTTCCTAAATCCATGCTGACTGGGCCTGATCCCTTGGCCATCCTGTAAGTGCTGTGTGATTGCACTCAGAATGACTTGTTCCATTGTCTTGCCTGGCACTGAAGTCAGGCTGACAGGCCTATAATTCCCTGGCTCATCCAACCAGCCCTTCTTGTGTATGGGCACCACGTTGGCCAGTTTCCAGTCTTCTGGGACCTCTCCAGTGAGCCAGGACTGCTGGAAAATGATGGAGAGTTGCTTGGCCAGTTCATCTGCCAGCTCTCTCAGCACCCTAGGATGCATGCCATCCGGTCCCATGGATTTGTGAGGATCCAAACGGCTGAGGAGATCTCTATCTCCTCCTCCGGGAACAGAGGGAAACTATGCAGTTCCCTAGCTCCTGCCATCTCTGCAGGCTAGCTGTCTGGAAGACATTCTGTCCTGCTAGTAAATATTGAGGCAAAGAAGGTGTTAAGTACCTCTGCCTTTTCCTCATCCTTTGTTACAACATCTCCCTCCATGTCAACTAAGTAGTGGAGGTTGTCCTTGCCCTTTCTCTTGCTATTAATGTATTTATAGAAGGATTTTATTGTCCTTCACAGCAGAGGCCAGTTTAAGCTCCAAATGTGTTTTTGCCTCCCTAATTTTTTTCCTGCATGATCTAGCAACATCCTTAAACATTCTGTGGGTTGCCTCGCCTTTCTTCCAAAGATGATATACCCTCTTTTTTTCCCCTTAGCTCTATTAAAAGTTCATTACCCATCCAGGCTGGCCCTCTGCCCCAGGAGCTCATCTTCTGGTACATTGGCACAGCCTATTCCTGTGCCTTCAAGAGTTCTTCCCTGAAGCAGGTCCAGCTCTTCTGGACCCCTTTATTTTTAAGGGCTTTATCCCAAGGAACCCTCTCAGTTAGTTCTCTGAGTAACCTGAAGTCTGCCTTCTGGAAGTCCAGAGTGGAGGTCGTCTTGCTGCCCCTCTTAGCTTGACCAAAAACCGAGAACTCAATTATCTCGTGGTCACTGGCCCCTAAGCACCCTCCAACCACTACGTCACCCACCTGGCCTTCCCTATTGGTGAAGAGGAGGTCAAGCATAGCCTTACCCCGGTAGGCTCGTGCAGCACCTGGGATAAAAAGCTGTCTTCCATGCACTCTAAGAACCTCCTAGACTGCCTCCTCTCTGCTGTGTTGACATCCCAGCAGATGTCAGGCAGGTTGAAGTTGCCTATGAGTACAAGGTCAGGCGATGTTGAGACAGCCTTAATCTGCCTATAGAACGACTCATCAATATCTTCCTACTGGTTGGGTGGTCTATAACAGACTCCAACGAGGATGTCTGCCCTGCTGGTCTTCCCTCTAATTCTTACCCACAAGCACTCAACCTGATCGTCCCTAATCTCCGTCTCAATGGCATCTAGTGCCTCCCTGATGTACAGGGCCACCCCTCCACCCCTTCTCCCTTGCCTGTCTCTCCTGAAGAGCCTGTAGCCTGTACAGTGCTCCAGTCATGTGAGTCATCCCACCACATCTCTGTGATGGCAACTATGTCATAACTTTCCTGCTGCAACAAGGCTTTCAGCTCCTCTTGTTTGTTACCCATACTTCGTGCATTAGTGTACATACCCTCCAGCTGGGCTGCTGGTTTCACCTCTGACTCTAGCTCATCGCCCCCAGACTCCTGCCTGAGGGAACTAGTTTCAGCCCCTTCCCCCTTCGAAACTAGTTTAAAGCCCTGTTGATGAGACCGGCCAATTCCCTTCCCAGAATCTTTTTACCTTTGGGGGACAGGACATTCTCCTACACTGTGACCTTTCCCTTCCTCTGGGGCAGATGTAATCCATCTGTTGGCAGCTGACCTGGTGCAGTAGAAAGCTTTTCAAGATCAAAAAATCCAAAATTCTTTTGAGTGCACCAGCCTCTAAGCCACTTGTGGACTATAGGTGCTGACCTGTTCCTTCTGGTATTCCCTCCTGCAACTACGGATATTGATGAAAAAATTATTTGTGCACCTGACCCCTCAACCAGATCTCCCAGAGCCCTGAAGTTGTTTTTGATGGCCTTGGGAGTTCTGGTTGCAACATCATCATTCTCTAACTGCATAACTATCAAGGGATAATAGTCAGAGTGCTGCACCAGACAAGGCAGACTTCTGGTAACATCTCAAACTTGGGCTCCTGGGACACAACAAAGTTCCCTATGAGATGGGTCTGTCTGACATATGGGGCCCTCTGTTCCCTTCAGAAGGGAATCACCAATAACAATTACCCTCCTCTTTTTTTTTTTTGAGGGAACAATTCCTGAGGCTGGGGTAAGGCTGTTTAACCTTAGGGTGTTTAGCCTTAGGCTGTTTAGCCTTAGGGAAAACCTCAGATGGTGTGTCCTCCGGTATCAGAATCACCTCACCTTCGACCTCCAGATCCCCATACTTGTTTTCCAAGGGCAATGAGGAAGGTGAGGGGAGGCAAGGAGGTTTTACTTTACGTCTTTTAATAGCAACCTTTGTCCATTCCCCTCTGGTTTTTGGATAACTGGCCTCTGCTAGGGGACCCTGCAGAGCCTGGTTACTCAAGTTCAAGTTCATCTCCCTTCTACATTCCCTTACAGCTCTATGTCTAGCAACCTCATCCTTCAGCTTGGCCACCAGGTTAAGCAGACAGTCAATCCGCTCACACCTGATGCAGAAATTGTCCCCATACCCTGCATCTCAAGTGCCAGGCTCCAGCACTCTCTGTAGCCAGATACCTGGACACCTACCTGCTTATGTACCACCCCAGTCTGGGTTGACACTGATCTTTTGAAGGTATTTTTCCTGAGAGTCACAGCCATCCCTATCCCTAGCCACATGACCTACGGGACAAAAATTTTAAAAAGTGCGGTGGCGTGTGCGGCTGGCTGCAGCCGAGTGAAAATGCAGGCTTCCCACTGAAAGGCAAGCCCCTGCACACCCCTGCTGGGTTTTTTAATTTACCGCTGGTGACGTAACGCTCACGAGCAGCAGGCATGTGTGAAGACAACTATGCCGATCCTCACTGAGTGCTCGGGGATCGCCGGGGTCCTGCTGCTCCTGTAGCCCTCAGGGGTCAGTCCCTTTTGAGGTGGTGGCTCTTTTCCTGCTGGTGAGCCTGGCAGATTACAGCACTAGGCTGTGATTAAGCAAAGCAAAGGACTCTTTGCAGGCTCCTGGGTAAACTGAAGCACAGTGGAACTTCCCAGGTTGCTGGCTTCTTTCTGAACAGACCACCTCCTCTGTGTCCAGGAGCTCTGTGTACCAACAAAGAGAAAAGCAGGTAAGAATGCTAGGAGGCCTGCCTGGATGGGCAAGGAGCTACTGGACACACTATTACTTAAAAGGAAACTCAACAGGAAGTGGAGGGAAGGACAGGTAGAACAGGGGGAATATAAGGAAGCTGCCCGAGCAGCAAGAGTCCTGGTTAGGAAAGCCAAAGCAGAGTTTGAATTGAATCTAGCCAGGGAGATTAAAGGGAATACTAAGAACTTCTACAGGTATATTAATGGGAAGAAGAAGACTAGGGAAGGTGTGGGCCCCCTCAGAAAGGAAAATGGTGACATGGTCACATGTGATGAGGAAAAGGCTGAAGTACTTAATAACTTCTTTACCTCAGTCTTCACTGCAAGGGCCTCTAGCCACACTCCTGATGTTATGGAAGTCAAAGCCAGGGACAGGGAGGAAGAACTGCCCATTGTAAGTGCAGATCAGGTTCGTGATCATCTGAAGAACCTGAAAGTGTTCAAGTCCATGGGACCCGACGGGTTACACCCATGGGTACTGAGAGAACTGGCAGATGAGGTTGCTAAACCCCTCTCTATTATATTTCAAAAGTCATGGCAATCTGGTGAAGTCCCCACAGACTGGAAAAGGGGAAACATTGCCCCCATCTTCAAAAAGGGTAAGAAGGAGGAACCAGGGAACTACAGGCCAGTCAGTCTCACCTCTGTGCCCAGAAAGATCATGGAGCAGATCCTCCTGGAGTCACTACTCGCTCAAAAGAATAGTGAAGAGGTGATTGGGAACAGTCAGCATTGCTTTTCCAAGGGCAAATCCTGCCTGACCAACCTGGTGGCCTTCTATGAGCAGGTGACAAAATTAATAGATGAGGGGCGAGCAACTGATGTCGTTTACCTGGACCTGAGCAAAGCCTTCGACACTGTCCCACACCACATCCTGGTCTCCAAACTGGTGACACATGGGTTTGATGGGTGGAGCACTAGATGGATAAGGAACTGGCTTGATGGCCGCACCCAAAGAGTGGCTGTCAATAGCTCCATGTCCCAGTGGAGGCCAGTGACAAGCGGAGTCCCTCAGGGATCAGTCCTGGGACCTGTCTTATTCAACATCTTTGTGGGGGACATGGAGAGTGGCATTGAGTGCACCCTCAGCAAGTTTGCTGATGACACCAAGCTGTGTGGTGCAGCAGACACGCTGGAGGGAAGGGAGGCCATCCAGAGGGACCTTGACAGGCTGGAGAGGTGGGCACAAGCCAACCTCATGAGGTTCAATAAGAGCAAGTGCAGGGTCCTGCATCTGGGTCGAGGCAATCCCAGGCACAAATCCAGGCTGGGCAGTGACTGGCTGGAAAGTAGCCCTGAAGAGAGAGACTTGGGGGTGCTGGTGGACAAAAAGCTTAACATGAGCTCTCAGTGTGCACTTGCAGCCCGCAAAGCCAATCAGATCCTGGGCTGCATCAGGAGAAGTGTGGCTAGCAGGTCGAGGGAGGTGATCCTCCCCCTCTACTCAGCTCTGGTGAGACCCCACCTGGAGTACTGTATCCAGTTCTGGAGCCCCTATTACAAGAACGACGTGGAGGTGCTGGAACGTGTCCAGAGAAGGGCCACAAGGATGATCAGAGGGCTGGAGCACCTCTCCTATGAGGACAGACTGAAGGAGTTGGGGCTGTTCAGTCTGCAGAAGAGAAGGCTCCGAGGTGACCTAATTGTCGCCTTCCAGTATCTGAAGGGGGCCTACAGGAAGGCTGGGGAAGGACTTCTCAGGATCTCAGGTAGTGATAGGACTAGGGGGAATGGAATGAAGCTAGAGGTGTGGAGATTCAGGCTAGATGTGAGGAGAGGGTTCTTCACCATGAGAGTGGTGAAACCCTGGAATGGGTTTTCCAGGGAGGTGGTCGAGGCCCCGTCCCTGGGGGTGTTTAAGAGCAGGCTGGATGAGGCTCTGTCCAGCCTGATCTAGTGTGGTGTGTCCCTGCCCATGGCAGGGGGGTTGGAACTAGATGGTCCTTGTGGTCCCTTCCAACCCTGAATGATACTATGATACTGTGATACTATGACAATCATGGCTGAACATTTGCCTTCTGAGTAACTGTTGGATGTGCTGAAGCTCTGCTTTTCAGAGAGTGGCTGAACATTTGCCTGCCCATGGGAAGTGGTGAATTCTTTTGCTTATGTGCAGTGCTCTTTCTTTACTTGTTAAACTGTCTTCATCTTGATCCATGGGCCTTTTCACCTTCTTTTTTTCACTGTGGTGTTGATGGAACATTGGAACAGGATGCCCAGTGGGGTTGTGGAGTCTCCTGCTCTGGAAAGATTCAAAAGCCTCCTGGATGTGTTCCTGTATGATCTACTCTAGGTGATCCTGCTATTGCATGGGGGTTGGACTAGATGATCTTCTGAGGTCCTTTCCAACCCCTAACATTCTGTGATTCAGTAGTTCCTTCTATTTACCTCTGCAACCCAAAGAGAAGGGTGTATGAAAGTTTGGGTGTGCATTTGGTTGCTGGCTGGGGACAATTCATCATGGTACTTTGTGGCAGCCAGCATGGGGCTCAAGGAGATACAAGATAGTAACAGCAATTGAGAGAGCTAACTTGAACTGACATCACTGGAAAGTAGGACAGTTAGTCATAGAATCATCAGATGGTTTGGGTTGGAAGGAACCTCCAAAAGTCATGTAGTCCAGCTCCCTCTGTAGTAAGCTCAGGTTGCCCAGAGGCCTGTTGAGCCTGACTTGGGATATCTCCAGGAGTGGCACCCCAAACACCTCCCTGGGCAAACTGTTCCAGTGTTCCACTAACCTCATGTTAAAGAACCTGTTCCTAATATCTAATCTAAACCTGCTCTTCTCTAGTTTGAAGCCATTGCTCCTCATCCTATCACCACAGGCCTTTGTAAACAGTCTCTCTCCATCCTTCTTGTAGGCCCCCTTCAGGTACTAGAAGGCCTCTATTGGGTCTCCCTGGAGCTTCCTCTTCTCTAGGCTGATCAACTCCAGTTCCCTCAGCCTGTCTTTATAGCAGAGGTGGTCCAATGCCCTGATTATTTTTATGGACCTACTCTGGACCTGCTCACTCAGGTCCATGTTTGTCCTGTATTGAGGGCTCCTGACCCTCCAGTACTCCAAGTGAGGTCTCACCAGAGCACAGTGAAGAGGCAGAATCACCTCTCTGGTGGCCTTCTGGGCTGTAGGCACACACTGTCTGCTCATATCCATCTGATCACCATAAACACCCCCAAGTCCTTTTCTGCAGGGCTGCTTTCTGTCCCCTCATCCCCTAGTCTGTATGGATAGCGAAGATTGTTCCAGCCCACTTGCTGAACCCTGCACTTGTTCTTGTTGAACCTCATGAGGTTCACCTGGGCCCACCTCTCCAGCTTGTCCAGGTCCCTCTGGATAACATCTAATCCCTCTGCATATCAACAGCACCACTCATCTTGGTATCATCTGCAAACTTGCTGATGATGCACTCAATCCCACTGTCTGTATCAGAGATACAAATATTAAACAGTACAGGTCCCAGTACAGACTCCTGAGGGACACCACTTGTCACCACTCTCCATCTGGACTTCAAACCATTGAGCACCTTCTGGATGTGACCATCCAGCCAATTCCTTTTCCACTGAACAGCCCACCCACCAAATCCATATCTTTCCAACTTGGCAAGTATTAGGTTGTGGGAAACTGTGTCAAAGGCCTTGCAGTATTCCAGATAGATCACATCTATATGGTGTCCCTTATCCACTGATGTAGTCACTTTATCATAGGTTGGTCAAGCAGAGTTTGCCCCTAGTAAAACCACATTGGCTCTCTTGAATCACCTCTCTGTCTTCTATGTGGCTTAACATGTCATCTAGGAGGCTTTGTTCCATAATATTCCAAGGTACAAAGGTGAGGCTGACAGGTTGGTAGTTCCCAGGTGTGGTGGGTTGAAATTTCCCCCCCCCAACATTAACTTTGCCAGACCAGCTCAGCTGGAAGCAAATGAAAGCTGTATTTACAGTCAAAACTACAATCCAATGGAAAGCCATGAACATGTACAAAATATGCAGTATTTACAATATTTACAGATATTTACAATTAGCAAACAACACAAGAACCCCCAGGTCAGGAAGACAAGAGAAGCTGTCTCTTTGCCCCCCCATCCCCTGTCCAAAAGGGAGAAAGGAGCAGAGGAAAAAGGTAGCTGTTAGACTTAACTAAAACAATGCAGCCAAGGTCAAGCAGAAACAGATTAGTATTCCTTCAGAGCAACAAAGCAAGCAGAGAAGAGATGAGAAAAATTGTTTTGGTAGAACTAGTCTTATAGCAGATATCTCTCCAGTGAAATTGTTTAGCATTATCTTTGTGTTTGGTTTTTCTTTTATTTTTTACACCCAATAGTGATTTATTTATATTTTTCTACTTTTCTGCTCAAAATCTGTAACAAAATTTTAAAGATATAGCCTTAAACTACCACACCAGGGTTCTTCCTTCTATTTTTTTTTAATGGATATCATATTTCCTTTCTTCGTGTGGGGAAGCAGTTGTGAAGTGGTGAAGGGAGAAGGGGTGGAGTTTCCCTGTGTATATAAATCACCCACTTTTGCCAGTGTTGAGATAACGTTACTGTGATTTTAATATGTGAACTATTTTTCTTGTTGTTATTGCTAATGTAAGTGTAGTTTATTAAAAGCCTGTGAATAATGTCTATTTCATAGAATCATAGAATGGTTTGGGCTGGAGAGGACCTTAAAGATCACCTACTTCCAGCTCTCTACATCAAGAGAAGTGGGGCCAGCAAGTTGTGAGAGATTGCAAGATTCTCCCCCTCCACATGGCTCTCTGGAGTACTATGTCCAGCTCTGGACCCTTATTGCAAGAAAGATATGGATGTGCTGGAACATGTCCAGAGAAGGCCAACAAGGATGATAAGAGGGCTGGACCACCTCTCCTATGGAGACAGGCTGAGAGAGTTGGGGTTGTTCAGTATGGAGAAGAGGAAGTGTCAAGAAGACATTATAGCCTTCCAATATCTGAAGAGGGCCTAAAAGAAAGTTGGTGAGGGAATTTTCTAGAGTGTCAGGTAGTGATAGGACTTAGGGGGAATGGATCCAAGCTAGAGGAGAGTAGATTTAGATTAGTTAGGAAAAAGTTCTTCACTGTAAGGGTGGTGAGACACTGGAACAGGTTGCCCAAAGATGTGATTGAAGCCCCATCCCTTGATGTTTTTAAGGTCTGTCTGGATGCGTTCTGCGCAACCTGATCTAGTGTAAGGTGTCCCGGCCCATGGCAGGGGATTTGGAAATAGATGATCCTTGAGATCTCTTCCAATCCCGACAATTCTGTGATTCTGTAACTCTTGCAGCCTGTCCCCACAGGGGATGTCCTCCAGCCCTCTGATTTTCTTTGTGGCTCTGCTCTGGCTTCAGCAGTACTGGATGCAGTACTCCAGGTTTTGGCTCATGAGCGTAAAGTAGAGGGCAAGAATCACCTTACTGGTCCTGCTGTTCACACTTCTTTTGATACAGCCCAGGACATGGTTGGTGTTCTGGGCTGCAAGAGCACATTGCCTGCTCATGTTGACTTTTTCATCAAGCAATATCCCCAAGTCCTTCTCCTCAAAACTGCTCTCAAGCCACTCCTGATACAGCCTATATTTGTTCTTGGGATTGTCCTGACCCAGGTGCAGGACCTTGCAAGAGGCTGGTATGGGCCCACTTTCCAAGTCTGTCCAAATCTCTCTGGATAGTATCCCTTCCGTCCAGCATGTTGACCACACCACACAGCTTGGTGTCATCTACAGACTTGCTGAGAATTAACTCTATTCCTTATTGCTGACAAAAATGTTAAACAGCACTGGTTCCAGTACTGATCCAAGAAGTACCCTGCTCATCACTGGTCTCCATTTGGACATTGAGCCATCGACTCAACTCAACTCTCTGAGTGTAACCATCCTGCCATTTCCTTACCCAGCCAATTCCTTTCCCCCTGCCAAGTAGATCCCTGAGGAGAATGAAGTCTGTTGTCTTGAAGTCTAGAGTAGTAAGCTTGCTTTACACCCTCTTTGACACCCTGAGGATCTTAAACTCTACCATTTCATGGTCATTGTAACCAAGACGGCCCTTGAGTTTCATGTTACTTACCAAACCTTTACTGTTTGTGAGAACAAGGTCCAGCATCTCACTTTTCTTTGCAGTTTCTTTATCACTTGGAGGAGGAAATTTCATTAATGCTCTCCATAACCTCTTAGATTGCTGTTGACTTCCAATGTCATCTTTCCAACAGATATCTGAGTGGTTGACATCTTTCATGAGGACCCGAGCTTGTGAACATGAAGCTGCTCCTGTCTGTTTGTAGAAGTCACCATCCACTCAGTCTTCCTGGTCATGTTGCCTGTATCAGACCCCCACTATGATATCTCTTTCCCTTACATTCCCTTTAATGTTCACCCATAAAATCTGTCACCTCTTCATGACCCAGGTGGAAGTCCATGGACTCTAGTTGGTCCTTGATGTAGAAGGCGACACTCCCTCCCTTTCTTTCCTGCGTGTCTTTCCTGAAGAGTTTGTAACCATTTATTCCTATGCTCCAGTCATCTCACTATTCCTCAGTGATGGCAATGATGTGATAGCTCTTGAGGGTTGTGCACATCTATAGCTCTTCTTGTTTGTTCCACATCCTCTGTGTGTTACTGTACAGTCATTTTAGTTGGGTCCCCATTACTGATTGAAGTTCCCTAATCCTGCAATTCAGGTGCTCTCTTCCCAGCCTGGATTGCAACTCCAGGCCCACAGTGTTTGTTAATATCATTAGCCTTCAGCAACACTTGTTAGATATATATTTCACAGAAGTGAGAGGTAGAAAGTATGGGTTTTATGTGGCAAGGTGCTGGCTGCAGGGGCTAAAGGATCTGCCCCTGTGAGCAGAGGCCTGTAGCTGCCCAATCAGCAGAGCACGGGGCATAGCTGGGTCTGATAGATGGGCATGTGGCACTTTTGGGAAAGTGTATTTAAAGAAACTGTTCAGTTAGAGAAAACAAAGCTAAAGCAATCTTCTGAGAGAACATGAAAGGATTGCAGATTGTCTGCTATTGAGCCAGGAACTTTGCAGTTATCCCTTTTGTGACTGTTTAAGGCTGTACCTTTAAGAAAGGGACAGTGCTGGGACACTCTGGCTGAATATTTTGTAAACAAAGACAGGTCTAAACGAATTTCATTGGTAGATTGGTAGAATGCAGCTTTAAGTTTTAGTGCAGTTGGAGTTTTTCTCAGTTCCTCTCTGTTCTGCCTTTCCAGCTTGTCTGCTTCTGGGCAACTAGCCAGAGTTCTGACCTTGGATAACAGATAAGCATTAATTCGCATGAGGCCTACTAAGACCTTTCTCCCTTAATAACTGCCTTTTCTCTCTCTAACCCTTTTTGGGCAAAAAGGGAGGTAGGGGGAGAGAGTGGGGTACAGGGGGGGAACCCTCCTCTGTCCGGAGGAGGGAATTTTGCTCCTGCATTTTTCTTTGCTGTGTATTTCTGTATATATACATTGCAAATACTGTATATATTGTGCATATATAACCTGCCTTTTCACATTGCATAGCATTCCTTTGCTTTTCTGACTGAGTTAGCTGTGTTTTTTTTTTTCCTCTTTGTGGGGGAGGGAGAGCTAGGCCTTCTCTCTCAACCTTCTACATTTTTAATTGGCGCCCAGCATGGGGCTTGGAGATAATTAGCTTGATTTATTGCTTGCTTGAGTTGGACTAGCAAACATGAAGGTGCTTTGGATTTTAGAACATCTAGTATTTTCAATATGTTCTCTCCTGATCTACAAATATTGTTTAGGTTTACTTCTCAATCACACAGGTAAATATTTAATGCAAAAATTATATTTATGGTTCAGGTATAAAATTCAGCTTCTGTATGACCACTGTCTGGGCTTTTTTTGGCTTAGTACATACGGAAATATAACCTCAACCACTCTGCCAATTGAGATAAGGGAGTTTAAGATTCCAGTGAAAGAGTAATTTTAAGTGATGGCTGGGATCCAAAGCTGATTTTTTCGCTGTGTGTGAACCTGCTGCTGCTGATAATTAATATGTATTTGTTATATTCTTTGTACCGGGAGAGAAAAGTATCTAAGGCCTGCTTCATTATTAAGCATAGATCAATGAAAAGGAGGCATACTTCTGGCTCTGCCCCAGAGACTTCTAGTGATGAAGAGAGTGGAGAATCTGTATCAGTTAAAGATAAAGCTAAAATGTGTATTAGAAAGGCTGCTTTGAACGGTTCTGTTGCTGATTCTGGCAAGCAGCCAGGGGCGGCAGCAGTTCCCAACATGGCGGCTCCCTCGTCTTCAGCAGCCATTAAGGAGGCAAAGTCATTTCCACCTTCCTTTTTGGCAGGACAGGAAGCGCCCTCCAAAGCAGCTGATCTGTCTCAAAACCTGTCAGCTTCTGTTAAGGCATTTGTAAATTCAAACACAGCTCCAATTAAGAAAGTGGCAGTTTTAAGAACAAGAAGAGGAAAAGACAAAGCTGATCTAGGAGCTGATGGGGGAGAGGAGCAAGATGCTGATGCAGGTGAGGGACCTTCTGCTAGAAAAGATCCTGCTGAGGAGGAAGAGAAGGTATGTTTTAAAGATAAAGCTGAGTAATTGGGATCAACACAGGATGGAGATGCAGCTAGGACAGCAGCTAGCAGTGGTGATTCTCAGCTTAAAGAGATCCTTAGGAGAGTGACAGCAGGATTATGGGGACAACAAGTTCCAGAAGATGTGATAGAAGGGGCAATGGAGGAGGAAGATGACATTTCTGAATGTTCTTAACCTCGTGAAGAACTTCGCAACGTTCATAAAGATTACATCAGAGCAGATAAGGAGCCAGTTCTAGCTTGGCTTAGTAGATGTTATGATACAGGTGCCCCAGCTCTAGTGGTCAGAGACAAGTCATCAGCTCAGCTAGGAACTCTCTCAAGGGATAATGGAATAGATAGACATCTAGGCAAGGCTCTCAGTAAGGTTAATCTGTAGATACGCCTGTTAATGGCAGTTTTTGTGAGATACCCTTCCTGAGATGATCTTCCATGGAATCCTAAACCCTGGACTACAATAGATGAGGGACTGAAGCACCTGAGAGAATTTGCTGTTAGAGAGATACTCTATGGTGAACATGAAACTCTGAATCCTGATGACATTCCTGTAGGAACTGGTCTTGCTAAAAAGTTCATCAAGCTTGCTCCTTTTAATTATGCAATTATTCTGGCAAGCAGGATTGTGGCAAGAAATTATGGTGGATCTTCTCCTACGGTTGGCCAATTCACTGATCAAATGAGACAATTGGAGGATAACATGACAAGTTTGTCTTTGGTTTCAGCCATTGAAACTCTGTTGGGAAAAATTGAGAATTGCATGAAAGAGCTGAAAGATTCCATATACCAATTGGCACAAAAAGGTAATTCCAATTCTTCCTCCAGGTGGATACAAGTTTCATCTGTGAGGAATAGATGTCCTCCAAGGAGAACATTCCAATTTAGATCAAACCAAAACAAACCACCAAGGCAATCACGTAGGAGTATTTGGATAACTCTGCATGATCAGTTTGGTGAGAACATGAACAGATGGGATGGTCAACCAACTTCTAATCTTTTCAGGAGGCTGAGGGAACTGCAAAGTGGCAGAACCCGAGGTAGCAATACCAGAAGGGTAGCTGTTACTTCCAAAGTTCCCGAGAACAACTATAATAGCTCCAACAGTGGCTCCAGTTCTAACACTGCACACTGCGCAATGCACATGTGGACATATACCTCATAACTAGGGGTGACCTGCCTCCCACCAGGGGGAGGAAAGGGATAATAGAGACAAGACAATCTATTGGGATGTGTACATCCAGTTGCCTGGTACTTCACAATTTCAGAAGTACAGGGCCTTGGTTGAAACAGGAGCTCAGTGCACCATAATGCCATCAAATTATCAGGGATCAGAGTATATAACTATTTTGGGAGTCACTGGAGGATCTCAAGAGTTAAGTAGGGTGGAGGTTAGTATTAGTTTAGAATAGAATAGAATAGACTAGACTAGACTAGACTAGACTAGACTAGACTAGACTAGAATAGAATAGAATAGAATAGAATAGAATAGAATAGACCAGGTTGGAAGAGACCTTCAAGATCATCGCGTCCAACCTATCATCCAACACCACCTAAGCAACTAACCCTTGTAACCAAGCACCCTGTCAAGTCTCCTCCTGAACACCTCCAGTGACGGCGACTCCACCACCTCCCCGGGCAGTCCATTCCAATGGGCAATCACTCTCTCTGTGTAAAACTTCCTCCTGACCTCAGCCTGAACTTCCCCTGGCGCAGCCTCAGACTGTGTCCTCTTGTTCTGGTGCTGGCTGCCTGGGAGAAGAGACCAACCTCTGCCTGTTTACAACCCCCCTTCAGGTAGTTGTAGAGAGCAATAAGGTCACTCCTGAGTCTCCTCCTCTCCAGGCTAAGCAGCCCCAGCTCCCTCAGCCTCTCCTCATAGGGCTTGTGTTCCAAGCCCCTCACCAACTTTGTTACCCTTCTCTGGAGTCGTTCCAGCAAGTCAACATCCTTCCTAAACTGAGGGGCCCAGAAATGGACACAGTACTCGAGGTGTGGCCTAACCAGTACAGTGTACAGGGGCAGAATGACCTCCCTGCTCCTGCTGGCCACACTGTTCTTAATGCAGACCAGGATGCCATTGGCCCTCCTGGCCACCTGGGCACACTGCAGGCTCATGTTCATCCTACCATCAACCAGCACCCCCAGGTCCCTCTCTGCCTGGCTGCTCTCCAGCCACTCTGACCCCAGCCTGTAGCACTGCATGGGGTTGTTGTGGCCAATGTGCAGAACTCGGCACTTGGATGTGTTAAATCTCATGCCGTTGGACTCTGCCCATCTGTCCAGCCTGTCAAGGTCTCTTTGCAAAGCCTCTCTACCCTCCTGCAGATCAACTCCTGTCCCCAGCTTGGTGTCATCAGCAAATTTACTGATGATAGACTCAATGCCCTCATCCAGATCATCAATAAAGATGTTAAAGAGGATGGGGCCCAGCACTGATCCCTGGGGGACTCCACTACTCACTGGCCACCAGCTGGATGTGACACCATTCACCACCACACTCTGGGCTTGGCCATCCAGCCAGTTCCTAACCCAGCTCAGAGTGCTTCTGTCCAAGCCATGGGCTGCTAGCTTGGCCAGCAGTTTGCTATGGGGGGTGGTGTCAAAGGCCTTGCTGAAGTCCAGGTAAACTACATCCACAGGCCTCCCCACATCCACCAGGAGGGTCACCTGCTTGTAGAAGGAGATGAGGTTGGTCAGGCAGGACCTGCCCTTCCTAAATCCATGCTGGCTAGGCCTGATCCCTTGGCCATCCTGTAAGTGTTGTGTGATTGCACTCAGGATGACCTGTTCCAGGATCTTGCCTGGCACTGAGGTCAGGCTGACAGTCCTGTAATTCCCTGGCTCATCCAACCAGCCCTTCTTGTGGATGGGCACCACGTTGGCCAGCTTCCAGTCTTCTGGGACCTCTCCAGTGAGCCAGGACTGCTGTAAAATGATGGAGAGTGGCTTGGCCAGCTCTTCTGTCAGCTCTCTCAGCACCCTAGAATGCATCCCATGTGGTCCCATGGACTTGTGGGGATCCTGGCGGCTGAGCAGATCACCAACTACCCCATTTTGGAACAGTGGAAAACTATGCTGCTCCCTGGCTCCTTCTGCCAGCTCTGGAGGCCAGCTGTCTAGAAGACATTCTGTCCTGCTAGTAAAAATTGAGGCAAAGAAGGTGTTAAGTATCTCTGCCTTTTCCTCATCCCTTGTCACAACGTTCCCCTCCGTGTCCACCAAGGAGTGGACATGGAGTTTAACTGGTAAACAGTGAAGGAAGCATACAGTTGTGACCGGACCTGACGTACCTTGTATTTTGGGAATTGATTTTTTTGAGAGAAGGGCGTTTCAAAGACCCTAAAGGTTACAAATGGGCTTTTGGAGTAGCTTCTGTAGAAATTGATGGACAAAAACTGAAGCTGTCTGTCAGACCTGAGCTTTCTGATGAATCTGCAGTTGTGGGACAACACGAGATACAGGACATTAAATTGCCAGTTGCTTCTCAGACTTTGCATCGCAGACAATACAGAACCAACCATGACTCTTTGTTGCCTATTCAGAATCTGATTCGTCAGTTGGAGAGTCAGAAATTTGTCAGCAAAACTCATTCACCTTTCAACAGTCCAGTGTGGCCTGTGCTAAAGCAGAATGGAGACTGGTGTCTGACAGTCGACTACCGAGCCCTGAATGAAGTAACTCCACCTATGAGTGCAGCAGTACCAAATATGATGGAACTCCAATATGAGCTGGAATCCAAAGAGGCCAAATGGTATGCTACCATAGACATTGCTAATACTTTTTTCTCTATTCCCATAGCAGAGGAATGCATGCCTCAGTTTGCTTTCACCTGGAGAGGAATCCAGTACACTTTTAACAGATTGCCAGTGGACTGTATTTGCAGCTCAAGCATCTGTCATGCAGTAATCCATGATGCTCTGGAGAAAGGCGGTGCTCCAGAACACATCCAGTTCATCGATGATATCATCATCTGGGGTAAAACTGCTGAGGAAGTCTTCGAGAAAGGTAACAAAATCATTGACATTCTTCTGAATGCAGGTTTCACTATCAAGCGAGACAAGGTGAAAGGAACTACCACAGAGATCCAGTTTCTGGGAGTGCGATGGCAGGATGAATGCTGACACATTCCAGTGGATGTGGTAATTAGAGTCTCTGCCATGGCAAATCCCACAAACAAGCAAGAGACCTTACGTTTCTTGGGGATGGTGGGATTTTGGAGACTGCACATTACTGGATATAGTCAGATTGTGAAATCTCTGCATGACGTAACTTGAAAGAGAAACCATTTCCACTGGGGACCTGAACAACAAGCAGCCTTTGACCAGATAAAGCAAGAGGTAGTTCAAGCAATGGGGCTGGGACCTGTCCGCAATGGTCCAGACATTAAGAACATTTTGTAAACGGCTGCAAGTGACAATGGTCCAACCTGGTGCTTGTGGCAAAGAGCTCCAGGTGCAACACAAGGATGACCTCTTGGTTTCTGGAGTCGAGGTTACAGAGGTTCAGAGGCAAATTATACTCCAACAGAAAAAGAGATTCTAGCTGCCTACGAAGGCGTAAAAGCATCCTCTGAAGTAATTGGAACTGAATCACAACTTCTCTTAGTTCCCAGATTACCACTTTTGAATTGGATTTTCAAAGGCAAAGGTTCCGCACCGCATCATGCCACAGACACCACCTGATCTAAGTGGATGGCTCTGATAACACAGAGAGCTCGAATAGGAAATCTTGAAAGACCTTGTCTAGTGGAGTTGATCTCAAGTTGGCCTAAAGGGACCAACTGTGCTAAACGTCCAGAGGAGAAAGTAACTCGTGCTGAGGAAGCTCCTCCTTACAATGATCTTTCTGATGATGAAAATAAAAATGCTTTGTTCACAGACGGTTCCTGTCATCTTGTTGGAAACAAGCGAAGGTGGAAGTCTGCAGTGTGGAGTCCAACACATCGACTTGCAGAGGCGAAGGATGGAGAAGGAGAATCCAGGCAATTTTCAGAGGTAAAAGCTGTCCAGCTAGCTCTTGATGTAGCTGAACGTGAGAGATGGCCAAAGCTTTATCTCTACACCGACTCATGGATGGTAGCCAATGCTCTATGGGGTTGGCTAAAGAACTGGAAGAAGAGTGGTTGGCAGTGGAAAGGAAAACCCATTTGGGGAGCTGACCTGTGGCAGGACATTGCTGATCGGATCGAGAGAATTCCAGTGAAGGTGAGACACATTGATGCTCACATTCCTAAGAGCAAAGCTACTGAGGAACAGCAACACAACCATCAGGCAGATCTAGCTGCAAGAGTTTCTCAAGTAGGCATGGACTCTGATCTTGATCTCGACTGGAAACACCTAGGTGAGATATTTTTAGCTTGGTGGGCTCATGATTCGTCAGGACATCAAGGCGGAGATTCAACATACCAATGGGCTCGTGACAGATCCATAGACATTTCCATGGATGCTATCACACAAGTCATCCATGACTGTGACATTTGTGCTGCTATTAAGCAGGCAAAGTGAATTAAGCCCTTGTGGTATGGTGACAGATGGTCCAAATACAAGTATGGTGAAGCTTGGCAGATTGACTACATCACTCTACCACGTTCTCGTTCTGGTAAGCAATACGTGCTTACTGTGGTAGAGGCAAACACTGGATGGTTGGAAACTTATATAGTTCCACATGCAACTGCACAAAAACCATTCTCGGTCTGGAGAAGCAGATCCTGTGGAGACACAGAACTCCAGAGAGGACTGAGTCAGACAAAAGAACTCATTTTAAGAATTATCTTGTAAAGAACTGGGCCAAAGAGCATGGCATTTAATGGATATTCCATATTCTATACTATGTGCCAGCTGCAAGGAAGATTGAACGCTACCACAGTTTGTTGAAGACCACTCTTAAAGCCATGGGGGGTGGGTCTTTGAAAAACTGGGAAAAACATTTAGCACAAGCAACCTGGCTGGTAAATAGTAGAGGTTCAGTGAACCGAGCTGGACCTGCACATTCAGATCTGCTACAGAAAGTAAAAGGTGATGGAGTTCCTGTTGTTAGAGAAAAGAATTTGTTAGGTAAAACTGTTTGGGTATTTTAGTATCATAGTATCAGTCAGGGTTGGAAGGGACCACAAGGATCATCTAGCTCCAACCCCCCTGTCATGGGCAGGGACACTCCACACTAGGTCGGGCTGGCCAGATGTTGAATAAGACAGGTCCCAGGACTGATCCCTGAGGGACTCCGCTTGTCACTGGCCTCCACTGGGACATGGAGCCATTCACAGCCACTCTATGGGTGTGGCCATCAAGCCAGTTCCTTATCCATCTAGTGGTCCACCCATCAAACCCACGTGTCACCAGCCTGGAGACCAGGATGTGGTGCGGGACAGTGTCGAAGGCTTTGCTCAGGTCCTGGCAAATGACATCAGTTGCTCGCCCCTCATCTATTAATTTTGTCACCTGCTCATAGAATGCAACCAGGTTGGTCAGGCAGGATTTGCCCTTGGAAAAGCCATGCTGGCTGTTCCCAATCACCTCTTCACTATTCTTCTGAGCCAGTAGTGCCTCCAGGAGGATCTGCTCCATGATCTTTCTGGGCACAGAGGTGAGACTGACTGGCCTGTAGTTCCCTGGTTCCTCCTTCTTACCCTTTTTGAAGATGGAGGTAATGTTTCCCCTTTTCCAGTCTGTGGGGACTTCCCCAGATTGCCATGACTTTTGAAATATAATAGAGAGGGGTTTAGCAACCTCATCTGCCAGTTCTCTCGGTACCCGTGGGTGTATCCCATCGGGTCCCATGGACTTGAACACTTTCAGGTTCTTCAGGTGATCACGAACCTGATCTGCACTTACAATAGGCAGTTCTTCCTCCCCGTCCCTGGCATTGTCTTCCATAACATCAGGAGTGTGGCTAGAGGCCCTTGCAGTGAAGACTGTGGTAAAGAAGTTATTGAGCACCTCAGCCTTTTCCTCATCACTTGTGACCATTTCACCAGTTTCCTTTCTGAGGGGCCCCACACCTTCCCTAGTCTTCTTACCTGTGGAAGTTCTTAGTGTTCCCTTTAACCTCCCTGGCTAGATTCAATTTGAACTCTGCTTTGGCTTTCCTAACCAGGACTCTTGCTGCTCAGGCAGCTTCCTTATATAGCCCCTGTTCTAGCTGTCCTTCTCTCCACTTCCTGTATAGTTTCTTTTTAAGTAATAGTGTGTCCAGTAGCTCTTTGCTCATCCAGGCAGGCCTCCTAGCATTCTTTTCTGCTTTTCTCTTTGTTGGTATACAGAGCTCCTGGACACAGAGGAGGTGGTCCTTGAATACTGACCAGCTGTCCTGGTTCCCTCTTCCCTCCAGGGCTTTGTCCCACAACACTTCTGCTATCAGATCCCTGAAGAGATCAAAATCTGCATGCCTAAAGTCTAGTGTCATAAGCTTGGAATACTTTCTCCTGATTGCTCTGAGGATATTAAATTCAACTGCTTCATGGTGCTGTAGCCAAGGCTGTCTCTGAGCCTCACATTGATTGCCAGCCCTTCCCTGTTGGTGAGAACAAGGTCCAGCATAGCACCATTTCTTTTTGGTTCCTCTACCATTTGGAGGAGGAAGTTGTCTTCTATGCAGTCCAGGAACATCCTGGATTGCTAGTGCCTTGCTGTGTTGTCCCTCCAGCAGATGTCTGGGTGGTTGAAATCACCCATGAGGACCAGGGCTTGTGACCTGGCAGCCACTTCTATTTGCCTGTGGAGAGCCTCATCTGCTTGGATCTGCTGGTCAGGTGGCCTGTAGGAGACCCCCACAGTAATATCTCCTTCCCTTGTCTTGCCTTTAATTTTAACCCATACACTCTCAACCAGCTCATCATCCCTCCCCAAGTGGAGCTCCACTGATTCCAACTGGTTATTGCCATAGAGGGCAACACCTCTTCCTCTCCTTCCATGCCTATCGTTCCTAAAGAGTTTATACCCATCTATCCCTACATTCCAGTCATGGGAATAATCCCACCAAGTTTCAGTAATAGCCACTATGTCATGGCATCCCAGCAGCACAGTGGCCCTTAACTCATCCTGTTTGTTGCCCAAGCTGTGCGCATTCGCATAGAAGCACTTTAGCTTGACTGGCCCTGTCCTCCTCTTGTGCCAATTCCCCTTGGTTTCCACAGAATGTCCTGGTGGATCATTTGTGACTTGCCTCAGGGAAGCAAGTTGAGAGCCCTTACCAGCTCTCCATCTCTCTGCTGCTGGTGCGCTGCCCCTCTGTTTGTCACCAGCCAGCAGGAGACTATTAACCCCTTCCCCCTTCAAATCTAGTTTAAAGCCCTAGCAATGAGCCCTGCCAATTCCTGCCCCAGGATCCTTTTCCTCCTCTGGGACAAGTGTGTCCCATAAGTTGTTTTCAGTTCCCGTGCCTTGAAAACCAATCCATGATTATAGAACCCAAAGCCCTGTCAATTGCACCAGCCCCTGAACCATGAATTGACCTGTTGGCCCTTCCTCAGTGTTCCCTCATCCATTGCTGATGTTAGAGGGGTAGCAGAGAACACAACTTGAGCCCCTGATCCCTTTAGCAGTTGCCCTAAGGTTCTGAAATATTTTTAATAGATTGTGAGCCTCTCATTGTTGCATCGTCACTACCCACCTGAAAGACCAGCAGTGGGTAGTCGTCTGAAGGACTCAGGAGGTTGGGAATTTTATCTACAATGTCTTTTACTTGGGCACCAGAGAGGCAGCTGACCTCTCTATGAAATGGATCTGGTCTGCGTATTGGGTTCTCTGTTTCCTTCAGTAGGGAGTCTCCTATAAAGATGACCCTACGAGGTTTCTTTTCTGGGTAAGTTTTGATGGCTGGCCTGAGGCAACCTGTCATTGGTGCAGCTTCTGACCTTCTTGAGTCCTCGACCTTGCCAATGACCTGTTCCTCCTGCAGAGCCTCATACCTGTTCTGTAATTGCACTGTAGGTAGCGTGCTGCTCAAAGTAGCAGACTTTCTCCATTTGCATTTCTTCCATTGGGCAGAGACCTGTTCCCATTGGCCCTGCTCATGTGGGTTACTACAGGGAGGTTGAGAGGCTTGCTGCTGGGAAGGTATCAAACTCCCTGTTCCACTAAGAGTTACCCCCTGTTCTGGTTTTGAAGAGGTTGGATTATGGTGATAGTCAATTTTCTGTTCACCATCTCTTATAGCTCTTAGCCTTTCCACCTCTTCTTTTAGTTTGACCACCATGCTCATCAGATCACTGATCTGCTAACACCTAACACAGAAGTTGTTCCTTCCATCCTCCATATTGAGTGCCAGGTTCCAGCACTCACTGCAGCCACCTACCTGAACATCTGCATGCTTGTAAGTGATCTCTGTTTGGGTGTCCACTGTTCTTCTGTTAGCCTTTGCTCTAGTAGTGACCATCGTGCAGTAACCACCCTCTCCACCCAGTAAGAAGGCTGAGCTACGCTCCTCAAGCTGCCTCCTCTCTTCAGCCACTCGGTGGGTTCTGTTTGGTTGGTGCGCGGTTTCCGCGGCAGCCCCACCCCCAGCTATGTCACTGCCCTCAGGCACATAGGCAACCTGAGCCCGCTGCCCCTCCTCCCCTCTTCAGGAGGTCCCAAGCCACCAGCCCCTTACCACCTGAAAAACAAGGGAAGCAAAGCCAAAAGCAAACTCCTAAATCTGCACTCCTCATGCTGCCTCCTCCCTCCAGCTACGTGCTGGGTTCCCTCATCCTCTACCTCAGGAGAGACTAAACCTGTCTGAGGGGTGGTTTCAGCTGAAGGTCCAGGTCACACTTATTGGGTAATGCAAGAGAATGGTGAAATTCAATGTATTCCACAAAGAAATTTAACTTTAGCTGAAAGAGTTTAATTTCATACTGTTGCACAGCTACATTGCGTCCAAAGGAAAAATCCCTGAAGAAACTGTGGTGCACAAACCCTGAGAACCCTGAGATCCCTGAGTCAACTGAGAATCCCTGTTTCCCTTTTTCTTTGCTTCATCTGTGAAGAGACAAACTGTTTTCCATTTTTCTTGTTTCCTGATTTTCTTGGACTTTTGAATAATCTACATCTGAGGATAGCTGGAACAGACTATGAACTTTACTTACGAACTGTAAATGTTGTTTTGGATTGGATGGACAGCCAATGAAATCATTTAGAAGGGGTGCACTGTGACCGTTTGAGGCTGTGCCTTTAAGAAAGGGACAGTGCTGGGACACTCTGGCTGAATATTTTGTAAACAAAGACAGGTCTAAACGAATTTCATTGGTAGATTGGTAGAATGCAGCTTTAAGTTTTAGTGCAGTTGGAGTTTTTCTCAGTTCCTCTCTGTTCTGCCTTTCCAGCTTGTCTGCTTCTGGGCAACCAGCCAGAGTTCTGACCTTGGATAACAGATAAGCATTAATTTGCATGAGGCCTACTAAGACCTTTCTTCCTTAATAACTGCCTTTTCTCTCTCTAACCCTTTTTGGGCAAAAAGGGAGGTAGGGGGAGAGAGTGGGGTACAGGGGGGAAACCCTCCTCTGTCCGGAGGAGGGAATTTTGCTCCTGTATTTTTCTTTGCTGTATATTTCTGTATATATATTGCAAATACTGTATATATTGTGTATATATAACCTGCGTTTTCACATTGCTTGTAAATATAGCATTCCTTTGCTTTTCTGATTGAGTTAGCTGTGGTTTTTTTTTCCTCTTTGTGGGGGAGAGAAAGCTAGGCCTTCTCTCTCAACCCTCTACACTTTTTCTCACGTTAGTACAAAACTCCATCTGCTATCATTAAGATCAGACCTAGATGGAATATTTCAGCTTTCTGAGGCAAAGTATTTGTTTGGTCTGTTTTATTTTACGAGTCTATGTACAGAGATGCTTGGAAGTATTTTATTTCTCATAAATAAACCAGGTTACTATGATATGTGGTTAAAAGTCAGTCTGTGTAATCGGTCAAATCTGTCATCGAAGTCATTCAGGAAAAAGAGTAGGAGAAGGAGTAGGCCAGATAGACTTTTTGTTGGCGCTTGTTAACACTTTTTGCATCCAGTGCACGACTGAGTAGTAAGTCCACAAAAGAGAAGATGTGCTAGCTACAAGTGGCAGACGGTGTAATCTTTTGCACTAAATATGAACAATTAAGGACATGAAGGCATAAGGGTAGCATCAGATGGAAACTGTAACAGTGGTATTACATTAATAAGTAACAGGAACCAGAGGTGTATCATGGGTATAAAATAGATAGTTAATGCAGAAAAATACTGTGTTGTTTAATAAACCAGATCCCATTGTTTTGCAATGAAATGGAGCAAGTGGCTATCATGAAAGAAGGAACAGATAATTTGTTAGAGAACCACGAAAAGATATTGTCAGAGAAATGACAGGGAGTAATGGTGAATTGTTTTGGTAAAATCCCACAAAAGTATGAAGGAAAGTTATATTTGCCTAAACTCTTAAGAACCATTTAGAATGCTTCACACCTGCCTATTCATTCACTACTTTGGCCCATAGAGATATGCTATATACATCAGTATTAGGAAATTCTACAGAGAACCTCTTTGTACAGACTATGATATCTGTTGTGGGCCCTCCCAAATTTTAAGTTTCCAGTGCTGGTAATCAGGTCCACCACAAATCTTTGTAGAAAGTGAGGCTTTGCTGTGAAAATCTGAAACCAATGGCAAAACTCCCCTTGATTTCAGCTGAGATTTCTATATGCAATGAAGAATTTATTCATGTGTTTGTTTTGAATTCAAATTCCACCTTTTAATGTCTACCAGTAAGTCACTTCTTAAAACTCTGAATAAGAAGACATGGGAAATGTTAAGTTCTGCCTTTGTTAGGGGCTACAATTTTGTGGCTGGCTCTGAACTGATGAATGTGAGCAGATGTGGACACTGTCTCTCTTACTGTTTTCTAATATAAGTGACAGTCTGTTCATGATAAAGCTTTCTCCTTTATGAAAGTTTAAAGTTGCTGAGTCTGAAAAATCTGAATTGGGTTTACTTTTACAGTCTGAAAGTTATTTGAGTAGTGGGTTATTGTTACAAATTTGTTTGGATTAGATTGTCTGCAGCTATGTGAGTATATATTGCTTCCAATTCTTTCCCCCATGACTTTCCTGTTGTAATACAATACAAGGTTTTAGAATTACTTAAATTGATTAACCTTTGAGGTCTTGTCTTTTCCATTCTCTGCTCCTTGCTTATGCTTACTGTTATTTGTTTTTTCTTTTTCTTTTTAAATTAGGCAACTGAGAAAAACTGCTATTCTGGAAGATTAAACTGCAAGTTGTACACACCTTCTCTATGTATTCGTCCTTATACTCAAGAATTACTTTCTTAAAAGTAGTTTTGGTGCATTCCTCCTGAAATTAATTTATGTAGAAACATTATGATTACTGTATTCCTTCCTTTCTAGGTGCATGAACTCATAATAATACAGATGTTTGTAGTGAATCAGAAAACACAATGGGGCCAGTGTTGATCTGCAGAAGCAGATACCTACGTGGGAAGTAACTATCTTTCACAATCACAAGTCAAATGCTCATTCTAGTTTTCTGTAGGGAGGAAATAATTCAGCTTGTTCTTCTCTGGATCTAAGGGTCAACAACTGTTAGGAAGAACAACAAAAAACCTTCTATTAATATATCAATAGCAAGAGGAGGGGCAAGGACAACCTCCACTCCTTGGTAGACATGGAGTGGAACATAGTAACAAAAGATGAGGAAAAGGCAGAGGTACTTAACACCTTCTTTGCCTCAATTTTTAATAGCAGGATAGGTTGTCTTCTGGACAACTGGCCTCCTGAGCTGGAAGATGGAGTCAGGAAGCAGTGTAGTCCCCTGTGATCCTGGAGGAAGTAGAGACCTGCTTAGCTGCTTGGATCCCCACAAGTCCATGGGACTGGAAGGGATTTATCCTGGGGTGCTGAGAGAGCTGGCAGATGAGCTGGCTGGGCTGCTCTCCATCATTTTTCAACTGTCCTGGCTCACTGGCGAGGTCCCAGAGGACTGGAAGCTGGCCAACATGATGTCCATCCACAAGAAGGGCCGGCTGGATGAGTCAGGGAATTACAGGCCTGTCAGCCTGACGTGAGTGCCAGACAAGATTATGGAACAGGTCATCCTGAGTGCAATCACACAGCACTTCCAGGATGGCCAAGAGATCAGGTCCAGCCTGCATGGCTTTAGGAAGGGCAGGTCCTGCCTCTCCAACTTGATCGTCTTCTATGACCAGTTGACCAGCCTGGTAGATGTGGGAAAGGCTGTGGATGTAGTCTACCTGGACTTCAGCAAGGCCTTTGATACCATCCCCCAAAGCAAACTCTGGGCCAAGCTAGCAGCTTTTGGTTTGGAAAGGAGCACACTGCGTTGGGTTAGGAAATGGTTGGAGGGCCGAGCCCAGAGAGTGGTGGTGAATGGTGTCACATTCAGCTGGCAGCCAGTCTGTACTGGAGTCCCCAAGGGATCACTGCTGGGCCCCATGCTCTTTAATATCTTTGTCAGTGATATGGATGAGGTGATTGAGTACATCATCAGTAAATTTGTAGATGATGCCTAATTGGAGACAGGTGTTGATCTGTTAGAGGGCGGGAGAGCTCTATAGAGGGACCTTGACAGGCTGGACAGATGGGCAGAGTCCAACGGCATGAGATTTAACACATCCAAGTGCCGAGTTCTGCACATCGGCCACAACAACCCCATGCAGTGCTACAGGCTGGGGTCAGAGTGGCTGGAGAGCAGCCAGGCAGAAAGGGACCTGGGGGTGCTGGTTGATGGTAGGATGAACACGAGCCTGCAGTGTGCCCAGGCAGCCAGGAGGGCCAATGGCATCCTGGCCTGCATTAAGAACAGTGTGGCCAGCAGGAGCAGGGAGGTCATTCTGCCCCTGTACACTGTACTGGTTAGGCCACACCTCGAGTACTGTGTCCATTTCTGGGCCCCTCAGTTTAGGAAGGATGTTGACTTGCTGGAACGACTCCAGAGAAGGGTAACAAAGTTGGTGAGGGGCTTGGAACACAAGCCCTATGAGGAGAGGCTGAGGGAGCTGGGGTTGCTTAACCTGGAGAGGAGGAGACCCAGGGGTGACCTTATTGCTCTCTACAACTATCTGAAGGGGGGTTGTAAACAGGCAGAGGTTGGTCTCTTCTCCCAGGCAGCCAGCACCAGAACAAGAGGACACAGTCTGAGGCTGCGCCAGGGGAAGTTCAGGCTGGAGGTCAGGAGGAAGTTTTACACAGAGAGAGTGATTGCCCATTGGAATGGACTGCCCGGGGAGGTGGTGGAGTCGCCGTCACTGGAGGTGTTCAGGAGGAGACTTGACAGGGTGCTTGGTTACAAGGGTTAGTTGATTAGGTGGTGTTGGATGATAGGTTGGACGCGATGATCTTGAAGGTC
The DNA here is from genome assembly GCF_026170545.1 of Melanerpes formicivorus. Lineage (NCBI taxonomy): Eukaryota > Metazoa > Chordata > Aves > Piciformes > Picidae > Melanerpes > Melanerpes formicivorus. Next base: position 51,383 of record NW_027143065.1, on the reverse strand, counting down.
TCTTCCAACCTGGTCTATTCTATTCTATTCTATTCTATTCTATTCTATTCTATTCTATTCTATTCTATTCTATTCTATTCTATTCTATTCTATTCTATTCTATTCTATTCTATTCTATGCTATGCTATGCTATGCTATGCTATTCTATGCTATTCTATGCTATTCTATGCTATTCTATTCTATTCTATTCTAAACTAATACTAACCTCCACCCTACTTAACTCTTGAGATCCTCCAGTGACTCCCAAAATAGTTAGATGCTCTGATCCCTGATAATTTGATGGCATTATGGTGCACTGAGCTCCTGTTTCAACCAAGGCCCTGTACTTCTGAAATTGTGAAGTACCAGGCAACTGGATGTACACATCCCAATAGATTGTCTTGTCTCTATTATCCCTTTCCTCCCCCTGGTGGGAGGCAGGTCACCCCTAGTTATGAGGAATATGTCCACATGTGCATTGCGCACAGTGTGCAGTGTTAGAACTGGAGCCACTGTTGGCACTGTTGGCCAAGAAGGCAAATGGCATCCTGGCCTGTATCAGGAAAAGTGTGGCCAGCAGGAGCAGGGAGGTCATTCTGTCCTTGTACTCAGCCCTGGTTAGGCCACACCTCGAGTACTGTGTCCAGTTCTGGGCCCCTCAGTTTAGGAAGGATGTTGACTTGCTGGAACGTGTCCAGAGAAAGGCAACAAAGCTGGGAAGGGGTTTGGAGCACAAGCCCTGTGAGGAGAGGCTGAGGGAGCTGGGGTTGTTTAGCCTGGAGAAGAGGAGGTTCGGGGAAGACCTTATCACTCTCTACAACTACCTGAAGGGAGGTTGTAGCCAGGTGGGGGCTGGTGTGACTGTATTAGGCTGTGCCTTTGAGAAAGGGACAGCTGCTGGAACACTCTGGCTGAATATTTTGAAAACTTTCAGATATTCTTAACGAATTTCATTGGTAAATTGATAGAATGCAACTGTAAGTTTTAGTTCAGTTTGAATCTCAGCTAGTTCAGTCTGCTCTGTCTTTTCAGCCTGTCTGCTTCTGCCTCTGAGCAACAGCTGCTGGAGCTAACCTTGAGATAACAGATAAGAAAAAAAATAATTCTTGCATGCACTTTGAGCTAGCAGAATTTTCCTCCTTAATAATTTCCTCCTCTCTCTCTCTAACCCTTTTGGGGAAAAAGGGAGGTAGGGGGAGAGGGGGGTAGAGAGGGGGTACCCTCCTCTGGCTGGAAAAGGGAGTTTTGTTCTGTATTACTTTCTTTGCCATGTATTTCTGTATATATTGTAAATACTGTATATTGTGTATATATCCATTTGCTTTTCATCCTGCTTGTAAATATAGTTTTAATTCATCTCTGCTTCTCCGACTGAGTTAGCTGTGGTTTCTTTATGGGGGAGGGAGAACTGAACTTTCTCTCAACACCACAGCTGGTCTCTTATCCCTGGCAACCAGCACCAGAACAAGAGGATACAGTCTCAAGCTGTGCCAGGGAAGGTTTAGGCTGGATGTTAGGAAGAAATTCTTCATAGAAGGAGTAATTTGCCATTGGAATGTGCTGCCCAGGGATGTGGTGGAGTCACCATCACTGGAATTGTTTAGGAAAAGACTGGATGAGATGCTTGGTGCCATGGTTTAGTTGATTAGATGGTGTTGGATGATAGGTTGGACTCAATGATCTCAAAAGCCTCTTCCAACCTGGTCTCGTCTCGTCTCGTCTCGTCTCGTCTCGTCTCGTCTCGTCTCTTCTCTTCTCTTCTCTTCTCTTCTCTTCTCTTCTCTTCTCTTCTCTTCTCTTCTCTTCTCTTCTCTTCTCTTCTCTTCGGGGAGAAAGAAGCTCGGATTTTGCATAACACTTCACCCTGCCCATATTGATAGAACAGGAAAAATGCTTTTAGAGTCCTTGTCTTTTAATAAGTTCTACAGGCCCACAAACAAGAGTCAAGGCAAGAGTAAGGGATGAGCACAACAAGGCAACATTAGTCTTGGCCCACTTGCTCTTTCATGTTTTCAAAGAGATTTGAACATGTATCCACCAAATAGATATACCTTCTTTGTTTAAGAAATTGCTGCATTTTAAAATGAATAAGCATTGAAGATTTCATAGTACTTTGAGAATTGCAAATGTTTCTGGTTTTAAAACAATTGTATATGACGGTCTTTTATTTTAGATGATTTAATTACAATAAATCCACTTCTTTAGTTTTCTTTTTTAATTATTTTTAATTGTGACAGTTTAATGCAAGGGCTAACATGCCTCTTCCCCCAACACAGAAGCAAGGGGAAAAGTAACACACAAAACTCAGGTCTGAGATAAGAGTTTAATGTAATATAAGACGTCAAAAGCACAAAGTATAATTACCTTATTTAATGATCTAATTAATCTAATAATATGATGCATGATTACCTTAGCTTAGCCTGTTTGTAGAAGAAGCACAGTGATACACAGGGGAAAAAACAGTATAAAGCAGGAAACCAAAACCAGCAGCTACCTGATTCCCATTCTTTCTGCCACCATGTCTGCAGAAAAGAGTCCACACTCAAGAAGCCATAGCCCAGAAGCAGCAACCTGAACAGGAAGCGTCCCATATTGAAATCTGAACTTCAAGCCCCATAATACTTTGCTCCAGTTAGCACTTTAATTTTCTAAAGCTGGCATGACTGCAGCATGGTATGAATAACAGCATCAGTTTCAATGCAATGCATTGGAAGTGTCTGTAAAGGACACCTTTTTGGAGGTATATTAATATTTATTTTCATTATCAAGATTTACAAGGTACACTCCAGTTTCCTCTATCAGATTGTTATTTCCTTCTCAATTTTCTCTTCTCTGTGTTCCATTTTCATGGTTTTCCCACTTCAACACAGTCCTTGAAACTGAGTACCCTTTCCTACTTCCACTGAAGCATCAAAACAATCTTAATATAGTAGTTGTATGATGCACTCTAGAGGGTTGACCTTAACAGGCCACCAGGTGCCTGCTAAGTTGCTCTATCACTCCTCTCCTCAACAGGAGAGGGAGAAGCAAATAAAAAAGAAAAGAAGTTGTGGATCAAGCAAAAGGCAATTTAATAAAACAAAAGCAATGACAGCATGTGGAAACAAAGGGGGAAAAAATGTATTCTTTACATCCCAACAGCAGGCAATGTGAAGGGTTAAATCTTGGAGAGCTGAGCTCCAAGCACTGCTGGACTGATAAGAAGGAGACAGTGTTGGCCTTGATGGTTTGTGAACTACGGGAACTCAGTGCAGCAGTGCTGTTGGAGGAGGGCAGATATTTGATTATGAGTGGTTGTTATGACCTGAGAGGGTCAGACTTCAGACATACAGCAGATTGATGTAACAGAGTCCCTGGTTCCTGTTGTAAACTCCTTCTGTGTTGCATTAGTTTTATAAAGAAGAATTTTGCATAATAAAGTGGACATCTGTCCTGCATCAGGCTGCGTCCCATCTCTTAATTGTGGCAAATGGTGACCCCCAACGTGATAGGGGTGATGAAATGCTAAGCTGTGTCCTGCTGTGTATTGCCTCGTAACTTTGAATAAGATGCTGAAAAGAAGCAGGAAAAGCCAGCTGGCCAGAGCAATCCCTCCCACTGGATGAGACGTGAGCCGTGGGAAACATGGGGAACCAGGAGAGTTCCTCAGAAGGAGACGCTTATGAATTAATGCAAGAACTCCTTAAAAAGCATGGCAAGGTTATCTATGGCCGTGATCTTAAGGAGATGCTGGAGTGGGTGCAGGAGAGCATCCCGACAGTTACAATATGTAGCATGTTTACGAGTGAAATCTGGGATCAAGTGGGGGTGAAGTTATGGGATGCTGCTACTACAGGGAATGTTGAGGAGCAGCATATGCTCCCATGGTGGTGGATTACATTCGAGATGCTTCAAGCGCAAGAAGGGAACTCGGAACAGAGTATTGAGGGAGCTCAGACTCCTTCTCTGTTACCCTCTAAGCTGCCACCAAAGCCAAAGCTGCGGCTTTGGGTACATATGTGTGGTGAAGAGGTTATTAAATTTATGAATATGAAATATGAATTATGGAAAATATTATTTTATTAATTATAAAACTATTAATAACCGATGAATCACCAACTTATATACATGTTCTAGTGCACGTTCGTGAAATATATTCACAACTGTCTTAGTGTTATGATTATAACATAATTGAACTATCTATAAACCCTTTCTATATTTATATAACGGAGGGTGCAGTTCCGCCGCTTGGCCACTAGATGGAGACTCGGCGGGACGAGGGCGGCTTCTGGCTATACACAGCAATATTACAATCTTTCTATGCGTCAGTGCTTACTCTGCTAGACGCGGATACTTTGAACTGAGTGCTAGTGGGTGGAAAGCACGTGGACGATATTCAATCCCCTTCAGACAACAGGGATCGGTCCTGGTCGGGGTCGGTCCGTGGGATTGGCCCTCAGAAGTCGGCTCGCACGGCAGGGCGGGACGATGGTGGCCAGTAGGTGGGCTCGAACGACGGAAGCAGGCGAAGCTACGGGGTCGGCCCAACCACGGCGGTTCTCGGGGCTGATGCAAACAGCCTCAGGGAGAGAATGTGGCTGCGTTAGGTGGCGGATTCTCTTCACCGAGCTTAAAGGAGCAACAGGACTCTCGTAGTGGTCCCGGGTTCGGTGCGGTTTAGGCCTGAACAATGCTTTGGTTTTCCCTGAGATTCACAGGGCTCAGAGCGGCACTCGGCGGCTACTCTCCCACTACGGTGGGGCTAGGCATACGTGGACTCAGTATGGATCAAGTCCCTTCTCTCCGGCAACTGGGCAGATCTTACCCGCGGGGGTTGGTCCAGTCCTCTGGTGGCACGATGGGCTCTCCCGGTCGGCATGGCTGGCTGCAGCAGCGCTGAACTCCTCAGGCTCAGCGAAGGTCCTCCCTCTAGGCTTCTTCACTATGCAGACACTTCCAGTATGCGTGCATGTATAACAGAAGCTAACAACAATAAGCTCAATGGCAAAGGCTGCAGCTCGAGAGTTACTCTCTCGAGCAAGCACACAGACAAAGTAAATGAGGGGGGCAACGTGTTCACCAACTGGGGTGTTGCTTATAGATTCCTCGAGGCTGGGCTTGACCAATGGGCACTCTCATCAACATCTGGCTTCAGCCTATAGAAAGCGTGAAGCTAGAATTATGCCCATACTTGGTGTCAGCACGAGCGCTGCATGCGCTGGGTGAGTGCAAGCCTGGCTAATGCCTTGGCTTTTGTCTTCCTCCTGGAGGAGGGGGAACTTGCCCACATGCTGGGACAAGATTCAGTATCTGAGCATAATGTGCCTTCACCACAATATGCAGCAGAACACCCGCCGCCGTAGATGACCTCCTAGGTCCAGGTCTTGTCTATCCTGAATGGGAACTAGACCTTTATCTCCAGGATCCTTACGATGTGTGGGCTTCTGTTAAGCACTAAGCTTTGCAGGATGGAGTCACTGAGGTTGCCGCAAGAATTGTGGCTCCTGTACTGTACGTGAGAAGAGGGGGTAACCCTCAATGGGAGGCTTTGTCCTTCCCAGTGATTAAAGAACTCCGTCGTACTGCTGCTGAGTATGGGCTCTCTTCTCCTTATTTCGCTAATCTTTGAACATCTATACTTGACAATCATGTAATGACACCATGTGACTTAAAATCTCTAGCACAACTGTTGCTAACTTCGTCTCAGTATACTTTATGGGAGTTCCAGTGGAGAAAAGAGCTTCAAGCACTCTTACTTACATATGCGGTACATAACAATCACGCTTTAGTGGCCCTCACGTTGGATCACCTCATGGGCACAGGTCAACACACCGACCCGGCAGCACAAGCCCGCAACTGCCCATGGGAAGCCCTGGAAGCATCACAAGAGGAGGCACAAAAGGCTTTTCTTAAAGTCCCGGACTCTCAAAAGCCACAAAAAGTTTTTACGAATATCATTCAGGAACCGCAGGAACCTTATATGCAAGTCATAGACAGGCTTAAACTGGCCTTAGAATGCCAAATCGATAATGGGGAGGCAAGGGAAATATTACTGTTGAAATTAGCTGTGGAAAATGCAAATGCAGATTGTGAGAAGCTGTTAAAATCTTTGCCTAATCAAAACCCCACTTTGCTAGAAATGATTGAAGCATGTAATGACATAGGTACGATGGAACAGAAGTATGAAGCTATGGCTGCAGCTTTTGCAGCTATGAATGGTCCAATGAATACAGGAGTTTGTTATGTCTGTGGGAAACCGAGTCATGTCAGAAAGAATTGTTTGGTAGCTAATACTGGAGCCAAACCTAAGGCACCCAGGATTTGCCCTGAATGCCAGAAGGGGGAGGCATTATGCTAATCAATGTCGATCTAAGTATAATTCTCAAGGGCAGCCTGTGCAGGGAAACTGGATGTGGAGCGTGGGATGGCACCATGCGCAGACACAAATCATCCAGCCGTCACCGGCCAGCCAGATGCCAGCAGCACGCGCGTCTCTGACCTCCGCCCAGCAACAGCAGGCAGCGTAGGACTGGACCTGGCAACTTCCAACACAGTAACTTTACTTGATACCATGGTACACTTATTGCCAACAGGTGTGTCAGGTCCTCTTCCAGTTAAAACTCAGGCATTAATATTAGGTAGATCATCAACAATGATATCAGGACTTTTTGTGCTTCCTGGGGTTGTTGATTCTGACAGCACAGATAAAATTCAGATCATGGCATGGACTCCGTTTCCTCCCTGCACAGTACCAAAGGGAAGTCATATTGTACAGCTATTATTGCTTCCCATGGGATCAGAACATCCCCTTGCAAAGGGACCTTTAAGAAATAAAGGAGGATTCAGGTCTACTGGGGATCCACAGATTCTGTGGGTACAGACTATCTCTCAAAAACATCCTATTTGTCAATGTGTCCTGATGTATGGTCAGCAGAAAATAGTGCTTAGTGGTATTATTGATACTGGAGCAGATGTCACAGTGATTTCTAAAGCTAAATGCCCCCCCCCACTGGCCTGTAGCTAGCGCATCTCAGACCCTGGCAGGCATAGGGTGAGCTGGAGAAAGTCATCAGAGCCTGAATTTCATTCAGATTCAGGGACCAGAGGGACATATAGCTTCTGTGAAACCTTTTGTTTTATCTGTGCCTATGGTGCTATGGGGTCGTGATGTGCTTTCACAATGGGGGGTGACGATGAACACCCATTTTTAGAGGGGGCCATTGCGGTGCACGACACCCTTCAGTTAACATGGAAAACAAATGTCGCTGTCTGGGTGGATCAGTGGCCCCTACCATTGGAAAAGCTATGCGCACTCCAAGAGCTAGTCACAGAGCAACTGGGGAAAGGGCATATTGTACCCTCCACGAGTCCATGGAACTCTCCTATTTTTGTCATCAAAAAACAAACAGGCAAGTCGCGCTTACTTCATGATCTCAGAAAGATTAATGACATTATGGAAGATATGGGGCTACCCTCACCCACAATGATACCATGATATTGGCATTTAACTGTTATTGACCTGAAAGATTGCTTCTTTAGCATTCCTTTACATCCAAATGATGCTCTTAAATTTGCTTTTTCAGTTCCAGACATCAACATGCAACAACCTTTGCAGAGATATTATTGGGTTGTGCTTCCACAAGGAATGAGAAATAGTCCTACAATTTGTCAGCGTTATGTAGCAAAAATTCTTAGTCCTGTTCAAGAGGCATTTCCTGATGTTCTGATATATCATTACATGGATGACATTCTAGTGGCAGCACAAAGCCCCAAGCTCATGGAGAAAGACGTAGCCCTTACTGTATCTACTGTGACAAAAGTGGGTTTTTGTGTAGCATCTGAGAAAATTCAGAATGTACCACCTTGGAAATATTTAGGGTGGAGTATTCAGACCCACACAATTGTTCCACAGTCTTTACAAATTAATGTACATGTGAAAACACTTCATGATGTTCAGAAATTGCTTGGAACCATAAATTGCTTTCATCTTTTAAATTGCTTGGTAATTGGGGACTTTCTCTCTAGCTTTGTAGTTTTCTTAGAACAATTATGTATGCTTTTACTGCTTTATTCTTTTCGCTACTTTTTTAACCTTGTTTACTGTAATGCTTATAGAGTTTGATTAATTGCTTTGTCAAGGGGATTCTTGTTACATAACAGAAGGGGGAAATGAAGGGTTAAAGATTGGAGAGCCGAGCTCCAAGCACTGCTGGACTGATAAGAAGGAGACAGTGTTGGCCTTGATGGCTTGTGAACTATGGGAACTCAGTGCAGCAGTGCTGTTGGAGGAGGGCAGATATTTGATTACGAATGGTTGTTATGACCTGAGAGGGTCAGACTTCAGACATACAGCAGATTGATGTAACAGAGTCCCTGGTTCCTGTTGTAAACTCCTTCTGCGTTGTATTAGTTTTATAAAGAAGAATTTTGCATAATAAAGTGGACACCTGGCCTGCATCAGGCTGCATCCTGACGTCTCTTAATTGCAGCAATGTCCAGCCACTTCTTGGGAAGCAGGGCTTCAATATACATAATGGTAGCTCCAGAGGACAAATGTCGTAATAATGAGTGCATACATACCCACAGCCCTCCTCCTTTCTCTTAGCTTTTATTGCTGAGCACATGTCATGCTATGAGATATTTCTGTGGTAAGTTTGTATCAGCTGTCCCAAAGATGCTCCCTTCCAAGCTCTTGCACATGCCAGGCTAGTGACCTTTGGGAGTGAGTGGAGGAGGGTTGGATAGACAGCCTTGATGTTGCATAATCACCACTCCATAGCAGCCAAAACACCGGTGTTTTATCAATACCTTTTCAGCAATCAACACAATATGACACTATGAAGGCTGCTACAAGGAAAATAAACTCCATTTGAGCCAGACCAAATGCATACACAGATAGGAAAATACCTGTATTCTGTTATTCATCTACCTATTTGATAAAAACTGAGGAAGCACTTAAATCCTATTGGATGACTTCCCCATGCTTTGGTCTTCCACTAATGTTAGTATAGCTGAGGCATTCCTTACACACTCAACTGGAGATTAAATTTGAGCCTGGGTTTGTATTTTGAATTTCTTTCCAGGAAATGTAATTTTTTGCTTCTGTCAAGAAAGGTGAAGGACTCTTGCGCAATGCAGACTCCTAGTTAAGAAATTTAATTTTCTGTTAATTGAGATTAGCAGAAATTGTAAAACTGGAAAACTAAGAAATCTCAGATTATAGGATGTTTTTGTCTTGTTTGAGCTTCTTACATATATAAGGTGTGACAGGAATGCTCAATTGTTTTTTTCTTTGTTTTATTTGTTTTGTTGTAGGGGTTTTTGCTAGTTTGGGTTTTGTTTGGTTTTTTTGTGAAATTTTGTGATGTGTAAAACGCAGATGAGATAATTATCTTGGCTAAAACTTTTTAAAAGACTTTGATATGGCAGAATTGACAAAGGTCAACAGAAGTGAGTCAATCATAACTGCAGCTGTGCCACTGCCTTGTAGGTACTCTTATTGTTCTGCTATGAGTTTTCTGATCTTAACTGTGCATAAGTCTGGGTTTATATCTGTCTAGCTGATCAATCATCTGTCTGCTGTGACAGAAAGATGAAGCTGCTCTCTCCTCTAGCAATGTTTCCTATTTAGAGTATGAAACAATTTTTGTATGTGTAAATCTATTCAATTTTGTTTTCTTGATCATTTTAATTATTTAAGCAGTTATTAATTTAATTGGATTATTTAAAAGTAATGGACAACATTTGATTACTGAAGTAAAGTCATAGACGCTTTTTTCCCAAATGAATGACAGTAGCCTTATAATTATCTACCTAAATTAGAACTACAGCTAAGGTGCTCACAACAAATTATGTAAGCCACCCTAGGTCAGAGAATGACTCACTTTCATATTTTTTCTTTTTGCATATCTGTGCTTAATAATGATGATTACTTAAAAAGCTTTAAAATTACTTTGAAGGAAAAAATCAAATAGGGGGAAAACAAAACAAAATACTTGCAGCCATTCCCCACATATGTTTTCCAAAACCCGTTTGAAAACAAGGTTAATTTGGAAAAATCATTCATATCAGAGGTTGGGCTTTGGCTGAATAAGATTACTTTTCAACAATATAAGCTGCATAAGAGCCTTTTCATTGTGTGAAGAAAGCATGCCGGCTGGCAAATGAATCATATTATAAAAATTGATTGTATCCCAAAAGGGAAAAATATTATTGAATATCCAACGGCCTATGATGATATGCCATTGATCATTGTAAGAAATACTTCCAGAAACTGTTTTTAATCTTTCCACCAGAGCATTAGCAATTATTCTTTAGCTCACGGTGAGTAATGACTTGAGTTTCCCAGTTTCCCAATCGATAAAACATTTACCCTACTAGTACAAATGTGCTTCTCGCGTAGACAAGCAGAATTTTTCTTCCAATTACTCTCTTTATAATGTGACTTCATAAAATGTTTTTGAACATATTTCAAGGCTTTTTATATTTGGGGTTTTTTGTGTGTGTTGTTTTTCCTTCTTTTATTTTTTAAGAAATGGAATAATATTTTTCCTCTGATATAACTTTCCTCCCTTTCTTAATTTTAATTTGAAATACAAATAATTAAGTTTTCACAGGATTTGGACTTTTTTTTTTTTTTTCCTATTGTATATTGGATGTTCTACATTATTTCCTCAAAATCTGGAGTAACATATGTAACTAAACTACCACTAATGTTTTCAGCTTACCAAATAAAAAAATGTATAAAAAAAGACATTAACTTGCTGACTTCCTTCCAAAATGCTTTGTACTTCTTAAATAAATACAAATGCTTCCTTCACCCTGTTCTAATTCTCTATGTACAAAATGTTTATATGATTTTGCATCTCTAGTGTGTCATTGTGGCTAATTAAGAACATTCAGAATGTACAATGTTAGCAGGTTAATTAATAACCTTGCAGCAAATCAGACATGTTGAGATATAAAAATAGATGCTTATAAATGCTCTTTGATGATTGAAAAGTTAATGTTTGATCAAGTTTTTCTTCCTCAATGTTTCAGTTTGAGCTGGGTGCCCCCCTGAAATGTTTACTTCCTGTGTCCAGAAGTCCAGCCCAGAGGAGTGGACACAGGAAATTATGTAGTATTTCCTACCACAATTCTTTGCACCACTATAAGATGCAGTGCGGAGTCCAGCACCTTCTCTTCTCTTCCTCCTCCGTCAGCCAGTAACTGGGGGAGATGCCTCCTGGCTTTGGGCCTGGCTAGGCCCAAGGCCATGGGGGGATGGGCAGTCTCAGATCTGGCCAGCTGAGACTAGCCTAGCAGTGGGAGGGGGAAGAAGGAGCCCTGGGGGTATTGGGTGTACCCTCAGGTGGGGATGGGATCTCTCTGGGTCTGTTTTGGGATTTTTCTTTGTCACTGTGCTTTTGGCTTCCTGTAAATGTTCACTGCTTTCTATTTAAACTTTCCATCACTTTTGCAATCCGTTTGTCTGAGTGTTTATTGTTGCCAGGGGTGGGGAAGGGGGCTGCCTCAACCCAGCACACTCAGAAACTGCATATTATCTCCCTCTGTATGAAACATGCACATACATCTAATAGTAATAGTTCACAACCATGATTTTATATTCCGTATGCCTTCTGCATGGCACAATGTGTAATTTGCTGCATTTATTAGAAGCTTCAACTGTCATGTTTGTAAAGTGAGATCTGAGATATTAAAGGACCTAGTTACTTATGAACTTCAATAGGTTTAATGGAGAAACAAAATTTCACAGTATAAACTTATCTGTGAACAGGGAGGTAAATATAGTTAATTCATTTTAACCCAAACTGTGCATACCTTGGGAGCTATGTTTGTTCTCCACCTAGCAAACAGCAAAAGGAGACTTGAAGGAAGAGGTGGAGGATTAAAGATAGAGAGGTTGTAAATGTGTACTGGGAACCCAAAATAGTAATCCAAATGCTTAGTTATTTTATTAGAATAAACAACCTTTATTAGAATAAACCAAACCAGGTTGGAAGAGACCTTCAAGATCATCGTGTCCAACCCATCAACCAATCCAACCCCCCCAAACAGCTAACCCATGGCACAGTAGACTGTATAGACTTAATAGATTATAAATAATTTGGAGATTCACCCCAAGAAATTATGGTGATGTATATTATGTTCTTTGCAGAAAAAAAGTACACTATTAATATACATACAGAGACAGAAAAGGTGAAGCAAACACATAAAAGTAGTTAAGAGAGCAGAAAGTGACATTTAAGAGTAGGAAAGATGAACCACAGCTCAAAATGTCTCTCCCCCTCACCACTCCTAACTTTTCCTGTGGTAAGCAGGAACAGGGGTAGGGTGACAAAAAAAGAGTGTATAAGCCATTCCTAGTAGTGGGAAACTTGTCAACCAGTCACTTCAGAATTGTCTTTCTGTAAATTGTCTGCACCAGTTTGGGGTTCAGTGATGCACAATTACATGAGAAAGCAGGAGCTACACCTATTTAGCACAAACAGGGTAATGCATATTTTTTTGACAATCTGTTGTACTATTTTTATTATCACAAAAAGTGAAGGGCTGGTGGTTTCCACCATGGAATTGGTGTATTTTGTTAGAACAAATTAAAAAAATATGTTACTAAAAAACAAGCAGTCTTAAGCCACACTGGTATTCAAAATGTCATACAGAAAGTTGAGCATCTTATATATCATTTCCTATGCCAATGATATATGCCACATTGTCGAGGGTTCAAGGGGAAGGCCAAGCCTTCTTCCCCCCACCGTAAAGTGAAGGGAAAGAAAATTGAAAGGGAAAAAAAACACACAGCCAGATTAGCAAGGGGATTGTGTGCTGTATTTACAAAGCAGTTTAGGAGATGCAGGGAAATATATACAGAATTTACAGTATTTACAATATATACAGAAATATACAACAAAGTAACACAGAAATGAGATTCCTTCCTCTCCATCTGGAGGAAGGGCTTCCCTCCGTACCCCCCTGTAATGGGTTGGGGCAGGCCCCCCTCCCCACCACGCACAGAAATAACGACTCAGACAAACAGATTGCAAAAGTGATGGAAAGTTTAAATAGAACAGTGAGTGCGTGCAGAGAACTAGAAATACAGTGACAAGAGAAAAGAACCCAAAACAGACCCAGAGAAATCCCATCCCTACCTGAGGGTACACCCGAGACCCCCAGGGCTCCTTCTTCCCCCTCCCATTGCTAGGCTAGTCTCAGCTGGCCAGATCTGAGACTGCCCATCCCCCCGTGGCCTTGGGCCTAGCCAGGCCCAAAGCCAGGAGATCTCTCCCCCATGTTACTGGCTGACGGAGGAGGAAGAAAAGAGGAAGTGCCAGACCCCGCCGTGAAACTTATAGTGGTGCAAGGGATCATGGTAGGAAATAGCCTAATTTCCTGTGTCCACCCAGTGGGCTGGACTTCTGGACACAGGAAACACCCCTGTAGCAGAGGGCAGCCAGCCCACGCTACGACACCCCCTCTCTCCCCTTTTTCCCCAAAGAGGGTTAGAAAGAGAGAAAAAGAGCAATTGTTAATTAAAAGCAGTTAGTCAGGCCTTGCGGTTATCAGTTCCAAGGTCAGTCTGGCTGAAAGCCCAGAAGCTGTGAGCTGCCAACAGGAAGGGGGAGAAGTGCAAGACTGCCCAGGAATCTCTGCTGTACTCCCAGTTCAAAGGTGCTTTCCACCAATTGTGGTGGGTTGGAAGGGTAAGGCCAAGAAGCCTCCTCCCTTCCCCCTTGTAAGGTAAAGGGAAAGAAAATTGAAGGGAATGGGAAAAAAAAAACCTCACAAGCTGAATTAGCAAAGCAGTGGAGCTTTATATTTACAAAGCAATGTAGGGTATGCAGGGGAATATTTACAAATTTACAATATCTACAATATATACAAAGATATACAATAAAGTAACACAGAAATGAGAGTAACCCCCCTTGCCGAGGGGTTCCCCACCTCCGCTCTCCCCTCTCTCCCCCCCCTTCCCCAGAGTAGGTCAGAAAAGGGAGAAAGGAGAAAGAAAGAAGTTAAAAGCAGTTTTGTGTTAATTGGAAGCAGTTAATACAGGCTTTATCAGGTTTGTCAGTTTGAAGGCCAGAGCCTTGGCAGAAAGCCCAGCACAGAAAGCTGCTGCCTGAAGAAGAGGCGGAAGCAAGACTGAAGATAGAAGTGCCGGAGTACCCAGTTCACTCCCAGTTCACTCCCAGTTCAGAAGGTGCTTCCTCCCACTCTTCCAATGAAATTAGTTTAGATTATTCTTTCCGTTTACCAACTTCCATCCACCATATTCCCTTTCTTAAGGGGACAACATCAAGCGGTCACAGTCCACCCCTTCTAAACAATTTCATTGGCTGTTCATACTGTCCATCCAATCCAAGACGATATTTACAGTTCATGAGTAAAGTTCATAGTCCATTCCGGCTATGCTCAGATGTATATGATTCAAAAGTCCAAGAAAATCAGAAAATGAGAAAAATGGAAAACAGTTTGTTTCTTTGCCGGCGAAGCAAAGAAAAGGGAAACAGGGATTCTCAGGGTCTCTTAGTTGACTCAGGGATCTCAGGGATCTCAGGGTTCATGCACCGTAGATTTCCTTGTTGATTCTTCCTTTGGACGTGATGTAGCTGTACAACAGTTTGAAATTAAACTCTTTCAGCTAAAGTTAAATTTCTTTGTGGAATACACTGAATTTCACCATTCTCCTGCATTACCCAATAAGTGTGACCCGGACCTTCAGCTGAAACCACCCCTCGGACAGGTTTAGCCTCTCCTGAGGGTGAAAATACCCAAACAGTTTTACCCAACAGATTCTTTTCTCTAACAACAGGAACTCTATCACCTTCTACTTTCCGTAGCAAATCTGAATGTGCAGGTCCAGCTCGGTTCACTGAACGTCTACTATTTACCAGCCAGGTTGCTTGTGCTAAATGTTTTTCCCAGTTTTTCAAAGATCCAACCCCCATGGCTTTAAGAGTGGTCTTCAACAAACCGTTGTAGTGTTCAATCTTCCCTGAAGCTGGTGCATAGTAGGGAATATGGAATATCCACTCAATACCGTGCTCTTTTGCCCAGCTCTTTACAAGGTTGTTCTTGAAATGAGTTCTGTTGTCTGACTCAATCCTCTCAGGAGTTCCATGTCTCCACAGGATTTGTCTCTCCAGACCGAGAATGGTGTTGCGTGCAGTTGCATGTGGAACTGGATAAGTTTCCAACCATCCAGTGTTTGCCTCTACCATAGTAAGCACGTATTGCTTACCAGAACGAGAATGTGGTAGAGTAATGTAGTCAATCTGCCAAGCTTCACCATATTTGTATTTGGACCATCTGTCACCATACCACAAGGGCTTAAGTCGTTTTGCCTGCTTAATAGCAGCACAAATGTCACAGTCATGAATGACTTGTGTGATAGCATCCATGGAAATGTCTATGGATCTGTCACGAGCCCATTGGTATGTTGAATCTCTGCCTTGATGTCCTGACGAATCATGAGCCCACCGAGCTAAGAATATCTCACCTCGGTGTTTCCAGTCGAGATCAAGATTAGAGTCCATGCCTACTTGAGAAACTCTTGCAGCTAGATCTGCCTGATGGTTGTGTTGCTGTTCCTCAGTAGCTTTGCTCTTAGGAATGTGAGCATCAATGTGTCTCACTTTCACTGGTATTCTCTCGATTCGATCAGCAATGTCCTGCCACAGGTCAGCTCCCCAAATGGGTTTTCCTTTCCTCTGCCAACCACTCTTTTTCCAGTTCTTTAGCCAACCCCATAGAGCATTGGCTACCATCCATGAGTCGGTGTAGAGATAAAGCTTTGGCCATCTCTCACGTTCAGCTACGTCGAGAGCTAGCTGGACAGCTTTTACCTCTGCAAACTGACTGGATTCTCCTTCTCCATCTTTCGCCTCTGCAAGTCGATGTGTTGGACTCCACACTGAAGACTTCCACCTTCGCTTGTTTCCAACAAGCGAAGCATATTTCTTTTCATCATCAGAAAGGTCATTGTAAGGAGGAGCTTCCTCAGCATGAGTTACTTTCTCCTCTGGACATTTAGCACAGTTGATAGCTTCAGGCCAACTTGAGATCACCTCCACTAGACCAGGTCTTTCAAGATTTCCCATTCGAGCTCTCTGTGTTATCAGAGCCATCCACTTAGACCATGTTGAGTCTGTGGCATGATGAGGTGTGGAGCCTTTGCCTTTGAACATCCAATTCAAAACTGGTAATATGGGATCTAGAAGAAGTTGTGATTCAGTTCCAATCACTTCAGAAGATGCTTTTACTCCTTCATAGGCAGGTAAAATTTCTTTCTCTGTTGGAGTATAATTAGCCTCTGAACCTCTGTAACCTCACCTCCAGAAACCAAGAGGTCGTCCACGTGTCTCACCTGGAGCTTTTTGCCACAAGCACCAGGTTGGACCATTGTCACTTGCAGCCGTGTACAAAATGTTCCTAATGTCTGGACCATCTTGGACAGGTCCCAGACCCATTGCATGAACTACCTCTTGCTTTATCTGGTCAAAGGCTGCTTGTTGTTCAGGTCCCCAGTGGAAATGGTTTCTCTTTCGAGTCACATCATACAGAGGTTTCACAATCTGACTATATCCAGGAATGTGCAGTCTCCAAAATCCCACCATCCCCAAGATACGTAGGGTCTCTTGCTTGTTTGTGGGATTTGCCATGGCAGAGACTCTATTTACTACATCCACTGGAATGTGTCGACGTCCACCCTGCCACCGCACTCCCAGAAACTGAATTTCTGTGGTCGGTCCTTTCACCTTGTCTCATTTGATGGCAAAACCTGCATTCAGAAGAATGTCAATGATTTTGTTACCTTTCTCGAAGACTTCCTCAGCAGTTTTACCCCAGACGATGATATCATCTATGAACTGGATGTGTTCTGGAGCACCGCCTTTCTCCAGAGCATTGTGGATCACTGCATGACAGATGCTTGAGCTGTGGATCCAGCCCATTGGCAGCCTGTTGAAAGTGTACTGGATTCCTCTCCAGGTGAAAGCGAACTGAGACCTGCATTCCTCCGCTATGGGAATAGAGAAAAATGCATTAGCAATGTCTATGGTAGCATACCATTTGGCCTCTTTGGATTCCAGCTCATACTGTAGTTCCATCATGTCTGGTACTGCTGCACTCATAGGTGGTGTTACTTCGTTTAGGGCTCGGTAGTCTACCGTCAGACGCCAGTCTCCATTCTGCTTCCGCACAGGCCACACTGGACTGTTGAAAGGTGAATGAGTTTTGCTGACGACTTTCTGACTCTCCAACTGACGAATCAGATTCTGAATAGGCAACAAAGAGTAACGGTTGGTTCTGTATTGTCTGTGATGCACAGTCTGAGAAGCAACTGGCAATTTAATGTCCTGTATCTTATGTTGTCCCACAACTGCAGATTCATCAGAAAGTTCAGGTCTGGCAGACAGCTTCAATTTTTGTCCATCAATTTCTATAGAAGCTACTCCAAAAGCCCATTTGTAACCTCTAGGGTCTTTGAAATGCCCTTCTCTCAGAAAATCAATTCCCAAAATACAAGGTGCATCAGGTCTGGTCACAACTGTATGCTTCCTCCATTGTTTACCAGTTAAACTTATATTAACCTCTACCTTACTTAACTCTTGAGATCCACCAGTGACTCCCAGAATAGTTATAGACTCTGATCCCTGATAATTTGATGGTATTATGGTGCACTGAGCTCCTGTGTCAACCAAGGCCCTGTACTTCCGAAATTGTGAAGTGCCAGGCAACTGGATGTACACATCCCAATAGATTCTATTATCTCTGTTATCCCTCTCCTCCCCCTGGCGGGAGGCAGGGCACCCCTAGTTATGGGGAACCTGTGCACATGTGCATTGCACATAGTTTGCAGGGTTATAACTTTGCATGTTATAACTGGAGCCACTGTTGGAGCCACAAGAGTTGTTCTGGGGAACTGTGGAAGTAACAGCTACCCTTCTGGTATTGCTACCTTGGGTTCTGCCACTTTGCAATTCCCTCAGTCTCCTGAAAAGATTAGAAGTTGGTTGGCCATCCCAGCGGTTCATGTTCTCACCAAACTGATCACGCAGAGTTATCAACGTCAACCGGTCACACCAATCTACCAATGAAATTAGTTTAGATCTGTCTTTTGTTTATAAACATTCAGCCACAATGTCCCCTTTCTTAAAGGGACAGCCTCTAACGGTCACACACATACAGATCAACTATATAAGTTCTGTACTTACCGAATTAAAGAATAATTTGACCAAGAGGGCAGGATTGCATATTTAGCCATGCTTCTTGTACTGTGATCATTCTGGGAGTGGGTGCATGCTTTGTGTACCTGCTCCACTGATCAAGATACATTGTACAGTTCCAGAGATGAATCCTTTGGTCATCTCATTATTTACCATGGTGAATCTGAGATTCTCATCTCCTAAGCTGTGACAATGAAACTGATATCATAGTATCATAGTATCATTCAGGGTTGGGAGGGACCACAAGAATCATCTAGTTCCAACCCCCCTGCCATGGGCAGGGACACCCCACACTAGATCAGGCTGGCCACAGCCTCATCCAGCCTGGTCATAAACATCTCCAGGGACGGGGCCTCAACCACCCTGGAAAACCCATTCCAGGGTTTCACCACACTCATGGTGAAGAATCTCCTCCTCACATCCTGCCTGAATCTCCCCACCTCCAGCTTCATTCCATTCCTCCTAGTCCTATCACTACCTGAGATCCTGAGAAGTCCTTCCCCAGACTTCCTGTAGGCCCGCTTCAGATACTGGAAGGCCACAATTAGGTCACCTCGGAGCCTTCTCTTCTGCAGACTGAACAGCCCCAACTCCTTCAGTCTGCCCTCATAGGAGAGGTGCTCCAGCCCTCTGATCATCCTTGTGGCCCTTCTCTGGACACGTTCCAGCACCTCCACATCCTTCTTGTAATAGGGGCTCCAGAACTGGACACAGTACTCCAGGTGGGGTCTCACCAGGGCTGAGTAGAGGGGGAGGATCACCTCCCTCGACCTGCTAGCCACACTTCTCCTGATGCAGCCCAGGATCTGATTGGCTTTGCGGGCTGCAAGTGCACACTGAGAGCTCATGTTGAGCTTCTCCTCCACCAGCACCCCCAAGTCTCTCTCTTCAGGGCTACTTTCCAGCCAGTCACTGCCCAGCCTGGATTTGTGCCTGGGATTGCCTCGACCCAGATGCAGGACCCTGCACTTGCTCTTATTGAACTTCATGAGGTTGGCTTGTGCCCACCTCTCCAGCCTGTCAAGGTCCCTCTGGATGGCCTCCCTTCCCTCCAGCGTGTCTGCTGCACCACACATCTTGGTGTCATCAGCAAACTTGCTGAGGGTGCACTCAATGCCACTGTCCATGTCACCCACAAAGATGTTGAATAAGACAGGTCCCAGGACTGATCCCTGAGGGACTCCGCTTGTCCCTGGCCTCCACTGGGACATGGAGCCATTGACAGCCACTCTTTGGGTGCGGCCATCAAGCCAGTTCCTTATCCATCTAGTGGTCCACCCATCAAACCCATGTGTCACCAGTTTGGAGACCAGGATGTGGTGTGGGACAGTGTCGAAGGCTTTGCTCAGGTCCAGGTAAATTTAGTGCGGACAATTTATTTGTGGTTTATGTTAGACAATGTATGGAAAATGAGTGGATTTCTTGTGGCCAGCGAGATACAGGAATGTCACCTCTAGCACTCTCCCGATTGAGATAAAAGGGTTTAAGATTCCAGCAGAGGAGAGAGTAACTTTGGGTGATGGCTGGGATACAAAGGTGATTTATTTGGTGTCTGTAATCCTGCTCTCGGTGATAATTAACCTGTATCTGCTAATTTCCTTACATTGGGAGAAGAAGGTATCCTGAGCGTGTTTTATTATTAAAAATAGATCAAGGAGGAGACGGTGTGGCTCTGGGTCAGTCCCAGAGACATCTAGTGATGAGGAACGTGGAGAATCTGTGTCAGTTAAAAAGAAGGGTAAAAAGTTAATTGCAAAAACAGCTCTGAATGGTTTTGCCACTGATTTTGGCAAGCTGCCAGGGGCGGAAGCAGATATTAATATGGCATCTGCTCCTTCTCCTCCTCCTTCTTCTCCATCGGCCATTAACAGGGCAACGTCAGTTCTGCCCACTTGCATGGTGGGACAGGAAGTCACTGCCCTAGCAGCTGATTTATCTGAAGACCAGTCAGCTTCTGTTAAGGTGGCTGTAAATTCAAACACAGCTCCAGCTGAAGTGGCTGTTTTAAAGACTAGAAGTGGAAAGACCAAAGCTGATCCAGGAGCTAATGGAGAAGAAGAGCAGGAGACTGATCCTGATGAGGGACCCTCTACTAGAAAAGATCCTGCTGAGGAGGAAGAGAATATTTGTTTTAAAGATCTAGCTGAATTATTGAGATCAACACAGGATAGAGATGCAGCTAGGATAGGAGCTGGCAGAGGTGGTTCTCAGCTTAAAGAGATCCTTGAGAAAATGGCAGCAGGATTATTAGGACAAGTCAAGGAGGAAGAGAATGATATTACTGAGTGTTCCTCTCTGAGGGAAGAGTTACGAAATGTCCGTAAAGATTATACCAGAGCAGATAAGGAGCCAGTTCTAGCTTGGCTTACTAGGTGTTATGATACAGGTGCTCCAGCTCTAATAGTTGGAGACAAGTCAGCAGCTCAGTTAGGAACTGTCTCGAGGGATAATGGAATAGATAGACATCTAGGCAGGGTTCTCAGTAAGCTTAATCTGTGGATACGCCTTTTAATGGCAGTTGCCCTGAGATACCCTTCCCGAGATGATTTTCCATGGAATCCTAAACCCTGGACTACCATAGATGAGGGAATTAAGCGCTTGAGAGAATTTGCTGTTAGAGAGATGCTCTATGGTGAACATGAAACTCTGAATCCTGATGACATTCCTGTGGGTATTGGTCTTGCTAAAAAGCTCATCAAGCTTGCTCCTTTTAATTATGCAATTATTCTGGCAAGCAGGATTGTGGCAAGAAATTATGGTGGATTTCTCCTACGGTTGGCCAATTCACTGATCAAATGAGACAATTGGAGGATAGTATGAAACGTGTTTCTTTGGTTTCAGCCATTAAAACTATGTCTGGGGATATACAGAATTACATAAGAGAGTTAAAAGATGAATTTAAAAATTCCATATCCCAATTGGCACAAAGGGATAATTTCAATTCTTCCTCCAGGTGGATACAAGTTTCATCTGTGAGGAATACACGTCCTCCAAGGAGTTGATTCCAAAACAGATCAAATCAAAACAGACCACCAAGGCAATCACGTAGGAGTATTTGCATAACTCTGTGTGATCAGTTTGGTGAGAACATGAACCAGTGGGATGGCCAACCAACTTCTATCCTTTTCAGGAGACTAAGGGACTTGCAAAGTGGGAGATCCCAAGGTAGCAATACCAGAAGGGTAGCTGTTACTTCCACAGTTCCCCAGAACAACTCTAGTAGCTCCAACAGTGGCTCCAGTTATAACACGCAAAGCTATAACACTGCACACTGTGCTCAATGCACATGTGGGCATGTTCCCCTTAAGTAGGGGTGACCTGCCTCTTGCCAGGGGGAGGAGAGGGATAACAGAGATAATAGAATCTATTGGGATGTGTACATCCGGTGGCCTGGCACGTCAGAATTTTGGAAGTACAGGGTCTTGGTTGACACAGGAGCTCAGTGCACCATAATACCATCAAATTATCAGGGATCAGAGTCTAAAACTATTTTGGGAGTCACTGGTGGATTTCAAGAGTTAAGTAAGGTAGAGGTTAATATAAGTTTAACTGGTAAACAAGGGAGGAAGCATGCAGTTGTGACCAGACCTGATGCACCTTGTATTTTGGGAATTGATTTTCTGAGAGAAGGGCATTTCAAAGACCCTAGAGGTTACAAATGGGCTTTTGGAGTAGCTTCTGTAGAAATTGATGGACAAAAATTGAAGCTGTCTGCCAGACCTGAACTTTCTGATGAATCTGCAGTTGTGGGACAACATAAGATACAGGACATTAAATTGCCGGTTGCTTCTCAGACTGTGCATCGCAGACAATACAGAACCAACTGTGACTCTTTGTTGCCTATTCAGAATCTGATTCGTCAGTTGGAGAGTCAGAAAGTTGTCAGCAAAACTCATTCGGCTTTCAACAGTCCAGTGTGGCCTGTGCAAAAAAAGAATGGAGACTGGTGTCTGACAGTCGACTACTGAGCCCTAAATGAAGTGACACCACCTATGAGTGCAGCAGTACCAGACATGATGGAACTTCAGTATGAGCTGGAATCCAAAGAGGCCAAATGGTATGCTACCATAGACATTGCTAATACTTTTTTCTCTATTCCCATAGCAGAGGAATGCAGGCCTCAGTTTGCTTTCACCTGGAGACGAATCCAGTACACCTTCAACAGATTGCCAATGGGCTGGATCCACAGCTCAAGCATCTGTCATGCAGTGATCCACGATGCTCTGGAGAAAGGCGGTGCTCCAGAACACATCCAGTTCATCGATGATATCATTGTCTGGGGTAAAACTGATGGAGAAATCTTCAAGAAAGGTAACAAAATCATTGACATTCTTCTTGATGCAGGTTTTGCCATCAAGTGAGACAAGGTGAAAGGACCTACCACAGAAATTCAGTTTCTGGGAGTGCGGTGGCAGGGTGGATGCCGACACATTCCAGTGGATGTGGTAAATAGAGTCTCTGCCATGGCAAATCCCACAAACAAGCAAGAGACCTTACATTTCTTGGGGATGGTGGGATTTTGGAGACTGCACATTACTGGATATAGTCAGATTGTGAAACTTCTGCATGATGTGACTCGAAAGAGAAACCATTTCCACTGGGGACCTGAACAACAAGCAGCCTTTGACCAGATAAAGCAAGAGGTAGTTCAAGCAATGGGTCTGGGACCTGTCTGAGATGGTCCAGACATTAAGAACATTTTGTACACGGCTGCAAGTGACAATGGTCCAACCTGGTGCTTGTGGCAAAGAGCTCCAGGTGCAACACAAGGATGACCTCTTGGTTTCTGGAGGTGAGGTTACAGAGGTTCAGAGGCTAATTATACTCCAACAGAGAAAGAAATTTTACCTGCCTATGAAGGAGTAAAAGCATCTTCTGAAGTGATTGGAACTGAATCACAACTTCTCTTAGTTCCCAGACTACCACTTTTGAATTGGATTTTCAAAGGCAAAGGCTCCACACCACATCATGCCACAGACTCAACATGGTCTAAGTTAATGGCTCTGATAACACAGAGAGCTCGAATGGGAAATCTTGAAAGACCTGGTCTAGTGGAGGTGATCTCAAGTTGGCCTGAAGCTATCAACTGTGCTAAACGTCCAGAGGAGAAAGTAACTCATGCTGAGGAAGCTCCTCCTTACAATGACCTTTCTGATGATGAAAAGAAATACGCTTTGTTCACAGACGGTTCCTGTCGTCTTGTTGGAAACAACCGAAGGTGGAAGTCTGCAGTGTGGAGTCCAACACACCGACTTGCAGAGGCGAAGGATGGAGAAGGAGAATCCAGTCAATTTTCAGAGGTAAAAGCTGTCCAGCTAGCTCTCGACGTGGCTGAATGTGAGAGATGGCCAAAGCTTTATCTCTACACCGACTCATGGATGGTAGCCAATGCTCTATGGGGTTGGCTAAAGAACTGGAAAAAGAGTGGTTGGCAGAGGAAAGGAAAACCCATTTAGGGAGCTGACCTGTGGCAGGACATTGCTGATCAAATCGAGAGAATACCAGTGAAAGTGAGACACATTGATGCTCACATTCCTAAGAGCAAAGCTACTGAGGAACAGCAACACAACCATCAGGCAGATCTAGCTGCAAGAGTTTCTCAAGTAGGCATGGACTCTAATCTTGATCTCGACTGGAAACACCGAGGTGAGATATTCTTAGCTCGGTGGGCTCATGATTCGTCAGGACATCAAGGCGGAGATGCAACATACCAATGGGCTCGTGACAGATCCATAGACATTTCCATGGATGCTATCACACAAGTCATTCATGACTGTGACATTTGTGCTGCTATTAAGCAGGCAAAATGACTTAAGCCCTTGTGGTATGGTGACAGATGGTCCAAGTACAAGTATGGTGAAACATGGCAGATTGACTACCTCACTCTACCACGTTCTCATTCTGGTAAGCAATATGTGCTTAATATGGTAGAGGCAAACACTGGATGGTTGGAAACTTATCCAGTTCCACACGCAACTGCACGCAACACCATTCTCGGTCTGGAGAGACAAATCCTGTGGAGACACAGAACTCCAGAGAGGATTGAGTCAGACAACAGAACTCATTTCAAGAACAACCTTGTAAAGAGCTGGGCAAAAGAGCACGGTATTGAGTGGATATTCCATATTCCCTACTATGCACCAGCTTCAGGGAAGATTGAACGCTACAACGGTTTTTTGAAGACCACTCTCAAAGCCATGGGAGGTGAATCTTTGAAAAACTGGGAAAAACATTTAGCACAAGCAACCTTGCTGGTAAATAGTAGAGGTTCAGTGAACTGAGCTGGACCTGCACATTCAGATCTGCTACAGAAAATAGAAGGTGATATAGTTCCTGTTGTTAGAGAAAAGAATCTGTTAGGTAAAACTGTTTGGGTATTTTCACCCTCAGGAGAGGCTAAACCTGTCCGAGGGGTGGTTTCAGCTGAAGGTCCGGGTCACACTTATTGGGTAATGCAAGAGAATGGTGAAATTCAGTGTGTTCCACAAAGAAATTTAACTTTAGCTGAAAGAGTTTAATTTCAAGCTGTTGTACAGCTACACCGTGTCCAATGGAAGAATCAACGAGGAATGTATGGTGCACGAACCCTGAGATCCCTGAGAGCCCTGAGTCAACTAAGAGACCCTGAGAATCCCTGTTTCCCTTTTTTTCGCTTCATTGGCGAAGAAATAAACTGTTTTCCATTTGGACTTTTGAATCATCTACATCTGAGCATAGCCAGAATGGACTATGACCTTTACTTACAAACTGTAAATATCGTCTTGGATTGGATGGACAGTATGAACAGCCAATGAAATTGTCTAGAAGGGGTGGACTGTGACCGTGTGAGGCTGTCCCTTTAATAAAAGGGACATTGTGGCTGAATGTTTATAAACGAAAGACAGATCTAAACTAATTTCATTCGTAGACTGGTGGAAAGCACCTTTGAACTGGGAGTACAGCAGAGACTCCTGGGCAGTCCTGCACTTTTTCTTCCCCTTCGCAGCTCACAGCTTCTGGGCTTTCGGCCAGACTGACCTTGGAACTGATAAACCGCAAGGCCTGACTAACTGCTTTTAATTAACAATTATTCCTTTTTCTTTCTTTCTAACACTCTCTGGGGAAAAGCGGAGAGAAGGGGGGTACAGGGGTGGGGAACCCTCATCAGCAGTGGAGGGAATCTCATTTCTGTGTTGTTTTATTGTATATTTTCTATATATATATTGTAAATACTGTAAATTCTGTATATATTTCCCTGCGTCTCCTAAACTGCTTTGTAAATATAGCACACAATCCCTTTGCTAATCCGCCTGCACTTTTTTTCTCTTTCAATTTTCTTCCCTTTACTTATGGGGGGGGAAGAAGGCTTTTGCGGCCTTCCCCTTCAACCCTCGACACTATAAGATCTAAATATAGGCATTCCTACTGTTAGAGAAAGAAATCTTCATCTCTGTTCCCTTTGTGTTCTGATCTGCACCTTAGTCTTTATTTGTATAAGGTGGAATCATTTAGTTCAAGCTGGAGGATATGGCATTATTTTGAGTTTGTGCATTCAAAATTCAAAGAAATGTAATATTTAACACCGATACATTTCCTTCCCTAATCATACCAACAGGAATTGTCACTGGTAGGCCTTGGTCATATGCTGCTTTGTAAAGGTCCTTGGCTTCTACTTGTACTGACTCAGAATACTATTCTCATGCCTTGTTGCTTTAGGAATGAATTTAGATTTAGTAAGTCCCAAAGTTTTTCAAGATGATGGGAATGACTGAATGAGCTGTTCCTCAGGGAATACAAAAGAATACTTTGAGGAAGCCTCACATTTCTTTTTATCCAGAAGGGGATTGGACGTGGCACTTGGTGCCATGGTCTAGTCGGGAGGTCTGAGATGACAGGTTAGACTCGATGATCTTTGAGGTCTCTTCCACCCTTAGTGATACTGTGATATGATACTGTGGTAATCCAATATGTGGCATCCTTGTGGTTCTTTGAAGGAGACATGTTACTCAACTTTCTCCTTCTATTTTATTTTTTTTAATGAAGATGGGTATGAAGGAAGACATCATATAAAATTTTCATGGAGGTGTAAGTAGACAGATAAAATCAGAGCTCCTGAGGACAATTGATACAATCCAAATAGTTTTAGTACATTAATGACAATTTATAAATGAGCTCATCTGCTTAGAGAGACAAGATAACCTAGTTTCATGGAAGAATACCTTACTATTATCCAGAACTCATATGTAAAGCTGTAATGTTTTATTCTGATTTGTGAAATGCATTTTGCTACTGCAGTTCACAATGAGTTAACTGACCAGAAAAGTTCTGTTTAGAAAAGATTCCACCAGGCATAGCAAGATGAAGGTGTGGGGCTATCTGGTCATGTGAGGCTTCTCAATACTTAGAAGCATAAGTATCAATGGCAGGACTTCAGGGCCTGGAAACATCCTTCTGTTTGAATCTGAGATGTAAGGCCTTTCCTTCTGCTGTCTTCTAAACTCTCAGCTTTCTGTTTTTGCAACTTTGGAGTTTTGACGAGGGAAGGAGCATCAGTGAAGAGTCTGGAACCTGAATGATCTAGAAAAGTCCAAACACTGGCCTTTAGATGGTAATATGTACCTGTTGAATAGGAATTCTTAACTCCAGAGGGAAAATTTGGGAAGCAGAATTGTCTAAGGTGGAACTGAGACATGTTTATATTTTCAAACTAAGATGAAGATCCCACCTTTTAAGCATTTCACCATTGGCTGACTGCATCCAATGAATATTTTGTAAACAAACAGGAGGAAATTATGAAATTTGTAGGCTTAATTTTTCTTTTAGGTTTGAAGAACACGTATTGAAATTTTTTATTTGGATATACCAGAGAAAACCTAGATTGATAGTTGCCTATGATAATTTTTAGCCTTTCCCTATTCCATCATGCAAAGATGCTACAAGGAGTTCAAGAATGTTAATGCCATAGTTCATGCAATGGAATAACTAGATATTATACAGTGATTTCTACTTTTGGTTAGACAGACAGAGGCATCAGGAAGGGAGATCTATACACATTTGTAAAACCAGAGAACAACATGTGCACTTAGCAGTAAAACAGTAATTTAATATATGCTGTCTTTGTGCTTTTTTGAGAAGAGGGGAAGAAGAACTATTTGTGTGTATTTCCAAAGAACCTTTGTGTCAAATATACACTGTACTTGTACTGTACATAAATATAGATTATGTTTTATTTATCTTGCAGTTATGTACAATTCATATTGTAAAGGCCTTTTGGCTTTTAGAACAGCTGACATTTTGTTGCATTCTGTAGCATCATAAATAAGGGATAGAATGGAGGTGAACTTTGCGCATAAATAAAAGTACATTTTACTTCATATTTCATATGAGCCAAATAAATTTTGTCTGCAGAGTGGGACAGTCTGCTTCTGCACATTTAAGGCTTCCCTCTCAAAGAGTCTCCAGCCTTCCTGGATGCTTTTGCCCTTCAGGATTGCCTCCCAAGGAACTCTGTCAAGCAGTCTCCTAAGCAAGTCAAAGTCTGTCCTTTGGGACGTAAAAGTCACAGCTCTGCTCCCCCCTCTCCTTACTCCTCTATGAATAGAGAACTCAAAAAAATGTGATTACTGTGCCCTAGATGGCTTCCAACAATTACATCACCCACCAGTCTTTCTCTGTTAACAAAAAGCAGGTCCAGCAGGGTGCATTCCCTCGTATGTTTACTTGCCAGCTGTGTAAGTGTAAAAAAGGAGAATCTAAACACTCATTAGAAATACAACAACAAAACCCAAAACACTTCACAGATTAATATTTGAAGAAAGATGTTAACAAGAGATAAACACAGATTTTCAAAGGAAATAGTACTTGAATTTAATGAATGGATTCAGAGTAATAGTAGGCTACCATGGAATTTTTTTGTCACTTTGTGACTTTACCTCTGTAAAACTTTTCTAAATAAACCTGAAGCATATGTCTTTCGAACTAAATACATTTGTAATTGTTTAATTTTACCTACTGTGTAGTATGACAGGTGCTGACATTAAGTATTCGTGAACTGATGCATAACGCTAGAAAAAATAACATCTACGCAGTGGAGAGATCCCAGAAGACTGGAAGCTGCCCAACATGATGCCCACCCACAAGAAGGGCTGGCTGGATGAGCCAGGGAGTTATAGGCCTGTCAACCTGACCTCAGTGCCAGGCAAGATTATGGAACAGGTCATCTTGAGTGCAATCACACAGCGCTTACAGGATTGCCAAAGGATCAGGCCCAGCCAACATGGATTTAGGAAGGGCAGGTCCTGCCTGACCAACCTGATCTTCTTCTATGATCAGGTGACCTGCCTGGTGGATGTGGTGAGACCTGTGGATGTAGTCTACCTGGACTTCAGCAAGGCCTTTGACACCATTGCCCACAGCAAACTCCTGGCCAAGCTATCAGCCCAATTCTTTTTCTCCCTACATCTTTGTAGTCAACATGTATGGCCTGCCCTTCTTCCAAAGATCATACACTCCTATCTTTTTTCCCTGAGTTGCAGCCAGAGCCTCCCTGTTCAGCCAGGTCAGTCTTCTGTGCTGTTGGTTCTTTATAGTGGAATGTAATAAATATGTACAAAATATACAGTATTTACAATATTATATGGATACAATTAGCAAACAACATAAAAACCCTCCTGGTCAAAAGACTCGGGAAGCCATTCCACTGCCCCCCCAAACCTCCCTATCCCGAGAGAGAGAGAGGAGCTGAGAGAGAAAAAAGTGGGTTAGACTTACCCCAAGGCCACCTAGAAGTATGTTACCTTCTTCCAAGTGAAGCAAACCAGCCAAGATCAGAGGAGAAGAGAAAAGGAATGGGAATTGGGAAATATGAACAATTGTTATGATACAGCTTCTCTTATCCCAGACATTTATCCAACAAATTTGTTTAGAGTAATCTTTTGTTTTCCTTTTTCTACCCAGTAGTGATTAATTTGTATTTTCCTACTATTCTGCTTGAAATCTGTAGCTAAGTTTTAAATGCATAGCCTAAACCCACCGTAATGCACCCCTTCTAAACAATTTCTTTGGCTGTTAATACTATCCATCTAATCTGAAACAATATCTACAATAACGAGCACATAAAGTTCATAGTCCATTCTGGCTGTCTCAGTTGTAGATGATTTGGAAGTCCAAAAACAGGAAGCAAGAACCTCTCACCTTGGTGTTTCCAGTCAAGATCAAAATCAGAGTTCGTGTCTACTTGAGAAACTCTTGCAGCTAGATCTGCCTGATGGTTGTGTTGTCATTCCTCAGTAGCTTTGCTCTTAGGAATGTGAGCATCAATGTGTCTCACCTTCACTGGAAATCACTCGACTCAATCAGAAATGTCCTGCCACAGAACAGCAGCCCAAATAGGTTTTCCTTTCCTCTGCCAACCATTCTTTTTCCAGTCCTTTAGCCAACCCCACAAAGCATTGGCTACCATCCATGAGTTAGTGTAGAGATAAAGCTTTGGACATCTCTCAAGTTCTGCTACGTCAAGAGCTAGTTTTTACCTCTGCAAATCGACTGGATTTTCATATCCACTGGGATATGACAGAGACCATCCTGACACAGCACTACCAGAAACTGGACCCCTTTGATAGGTCCTTTCACCTTGTCTCACTTAAAGGCAAAACCTGCTTTCAAGAAAATGTCAATGATTTTGTTACCTTTCTCAAAGACTTCTTCAGCAGTTTTACCCTAGACCAGGGACGGGGACTCCTCCACCTCCTGGGCAGCACATTCCAATGGCCAGTTGTTCTTTCTGTGAAGAACTGTCTTCTTACCTCGAATCTAAACTTCCCCTGGTGCAGCTTGAGACTGTGTCCTCTTGTTCTGGTGCTGGTGCTGGTTGCCTGGGAGAAGAGACCAAGCCCACCTGGCCACAACCTCCTTTCAGGTACTTGTAGAGAGCAATAAGGTCTCCCCTGAGCCTCCTCTTCTCTAGGTTAAATAACACCAGTACCCTCAGCCTCCCCTCATAGAGCATGTGCTGGAGACCTCTCACCAGCTTTATTGCCCTTCTCTGGACATGTTCAAATATCAAAATGTCCTTTTTAAATTGAGAAGCCCAGAACTGGACACAGTACCCAAGATTTGGCCTAACCAATGCTTACTATAGGGACAGAATGACCTCCCTGCTCCTGCTGGCCACACTATTTCTGATGCAGGTCAGGATGCCATTGGCCTTCCTGGCTACCTAGGCACACTGCTGGCTCATGTTCAACTGACTATTGACCAGGACCCCCTGGTCCCTTTCTGCCTGGCCACTCTCCAGCCACTCTGACCCCAGCCTGTAGCACTGCATGGGGTTATTGTGGTCAATGTGCAGCACCCAGCACTTGGACTTGTTGAATGCCATCATATTGGACTCTGCCCATCTGTTCAGCCTGTTGAGGTCCCTCTGCAGAGCTCTCCTGCTCTCTAACAGATCGACACCTGCCCCCAGCTTGCTGTCATCTGCAAAATTACTGATGATGGACTCAATACCCTCATCCAGATCATCAGTAAAGATATTAAAGAGCTTGGGGCCCAGTACTGATCCCTGGAGAACACCACTAGTGACTGACTGCCAGCTGGATGTGGCACCATTCACACCACTCTCTGGGTCCAGCCCTCCAGCCAGTTGCAGAGTTCTGCTGTCCAAGCCAGGGGCTGACAGCTTGATCAGGAGTTTGCTGTGAAGGATGGTGTGAAAGGCCTTGCTGAAGTCCATGTGGACTACATCCACAGCCTTCCCCACATCCACCAGGTAGGTCATCTGATAATAGAAGGAGATCAGGTTGTTCAGGCAGGACCTGCCCCTCCTAAATCCATATTGGCTAGGCCTAATACCTTGGCCATCCTGCAGGGGGCTTTGTGATTGCCCCCAAGATGATCCACTCCATAATCTTGCCTGGCACTGAGGTCAGGCTGACAGGCCTGTAGTTCCCAGGTTCCTCCATCATGTAAACATGTGGTGGTGAGAGAAGGTTCAGATCTCCCCCCCACCCCAAAAAACTACGTCTAACTCAGTCAGAGAAGCAAAAAACAAAAAAATGGAAGACCTGTATTTTACAAGTAGTATGAAATTCAGATGAATATATACACAATATACAGTATTTACAATATATACAGAAATATACAGCAAAGAACGTAACACAGAAAACCTTCCCTCCTCCAAGGAGAACACAACACCCCCTTCTTCCCCTTCCTCCCTTTTTTCCCAGAAAGGGTTAGAGAGAGAAAGGTAATTATTAAGGAGGAAATTCTGTTAGCTGAAAGTGTATGCAAGAATTAGTTTCTTAACTGGTTAGTTGAAGGGTCAGCACCCGTCAGCACAGACAGAAGACAGCTGTTCAGAGAGACTGAACCAGACAGACTGAGCTGACTGAGACTCAAACTGAACTAAAACTTAAAATTTAAAGTTGCATTCCACCAATCTACCAATGAAATTCGTTTAGAATTATCTTTATTTTAATTCTTACACCAAAACATTCAGCCAGAATGTTCCAGTAACTGTCCCTTTCTTAAAGGCATAGCCTAAAATGGTCACAAAACATAATGAAAAACTTTTTCACTTTGAGTGTGACAGAACAGTGGAACAGGCTGCCCAGAGAGGTTATGGAGTCTCCTTCTCTGGAGACACTCAAAACCCATCTGAACATTTTTCTGTGTGAGCAAAGGTGATCCTGCTCTGGCAAGATGGTTGGTCTAGATGATCTTTGGAAGTCTCTCCCAATCCCTAACATTCTGTGATTCTGTCATACTATCTTCAGTTTTGTGTCCTTCAGTACAAGAAATACATTGAGGTACAAGAGTATGTCCAAAGAAGGGCAACAAAGCTGGTGAATGACCTAGAGAGTTCAAGGACAAGTGTGAGTTCTGCACCTGGGGAGGATCAGTACAGGTTAGGTGTTGACCTGCTGGAAAGAAGCTCTGTGGAGAGGACATGGGACTGCTGATGGACAATAAACTCACCATGGGCCAGCAATGTGCCCCTGTGGCCCAGGAAGCCAATGGTATTCTGGGGTGCATTTAGAGAGTGTGATTAGTGGGCCTAGGGAGTTTCTATTCCTGCTCTGCTCTGCTGTGGTGAGGCCACACCTGGCATACTGTATCCAGTCTCTGACAGGGAACTACTGGAAAGAGTCCAATGGAGAGTCATAAAGGTGTTTAGGGGACTGGAGCACCTCTCTTACAAGGACAGGTTGAGAGACCTGGGAAGTTTTAACCTGAGAAAGAGAAGACTGAGAAGGTATCTTCTCCATGCTGATAGATAGCTAAAGGGTGTAAAGAAAGAGGATGGGGCTGGGCTATTTCCAATGGTGGCCAGAGGTGGGACAAGGGGTAATGGGTACAAAGTAGAACACAGCATTTTCACTTCAACTTAAAAAGGAATTTATTTACTTTGAGGGGACAGAGCATGGGAACAGGCTGCCCAAAGAGGCTGTGCAGTCTGTTTCCCTAGAGGTTTCAAAGACCTGCTTGGAAGCATTCCTGGGCAAACTGATCTAGATGTACTTGTGTTTGCAGGGGGTTTACACACAATGATGTCCAGAAGTCCCTTCTAACCCCTACCATCCTATGATTCTGTGAAATGCTCAGAGACCTGGGTCTGTTTGCTTTGAGCATAGAAGACTGAAAGGAGATCTAATCAATGCATATAAAGGTCTAAAAGTTGAGGAATCAAGAAGGTGGGGCCAGACGTTTTTCAGTCATACTCAGCTACAGGACAAGGGGCAATTGGCACAAAATGGAACACTGTAATTTCCACCTAAACACAAAGAAAAGCTTAGTTACTTCAAGGGTGACAGAGCACTGGAACAGACTTCCCAGAGATTTTGTAGACTCATCTTCTCTGAAAACTTTCAAAACCTGCCTGTGCAATCTAGCCTAGGCAAACACACTTTAGCAGATGGATTGGTTTAGATTACCCCCACAGGACCCTTATGATCCCAACCATTCAATTATTCTGTAATTTTGTTCTTTCTACTTGATTTTGCATTTGTATCTCTGTACAGTAAAACGAGCATTTGATGAGAGGCGTGCTTTCAACAAGTTCTAATTCTTTCTGTTCACAAAGTGTAAGGGATAAAAGATAGAGGTACTAAACTTTTTATCTGTTCCAAGCTACGAGGTCAATGGGAGAGCAATTCCCACTCTGTCACTACATAATAATTTGAAAAACTTCCTGCTGACACACATTGACTCCAAGAAAAGACAAGAAGACAGCTACAATCTGTATGAAAATAGATGAAGCTAAAGTGAAGTACATGTGGGTGTTTTTAAGAGATTATCTCTAAAAGTATGTGCTTTTTGCCAGCATTGTACTATATTTACACATAAACTATTCAGGCACGTGTGTTTTCAAAGAAGCTGCAATTTCCTGTCAGATTTTTTACAAATCCTTTCTAACAGCTGTAGACAGAAATCCATCTACTCCTGCAATGAATGACTTTCAGTGTTTGGATCCCAGAGAGTAAACAAACATTTTTTCTACAGAGGAAGCTCTGCTGTGAATATAGCATTAACATAATTGTTCATTACACTCCTTAGTTGGTGTAGCTGAAACTAATCCTATTTCTGCACAGCTACTATTACTCTTGAAAACCAGAGTGTTTTCCTTTCTAAGACAATCCTGCTAACACATCATTATTAAAGGCTGATTGAATTAATAATGAAGATTACGTTAGATAAAGGCTGACAAGATACAACTTTTATTTTTATGCACAAGTTTTTTTTTTACAGTATTTGTTTTACCTTTCAGAGCATTAGTTTCCATAAATTCCCTATGACTTAGCTGCATAAGCAATATTTTTGAACAGCTCTTATACTGGAGAGTACGTTAAATATTTGTTCAGATGATTAAAACCATTCTATATTTATTTAAGATTTGAATAGTAAACAGTTTGTTAAGGACTGAAATGTCTTCTTGCTCATACACATGCACACACTCAGGTTTCATCAGAAAGGCTTCTATTGTGAATGGAATTTACCTAGGTGATACTAGGTATTGCAGACTCTCAGGTGAATCTTCTTTTTATATGTGATTCAACCCCAACATTGAATGCTTAGTAGATAGCACTGGTAGCAGCAGGCAGCAGAGTTGATAGAAAGGCCTTGGGGAAGGATAGCACAGAACTTGTTTTACATTGGAAATACTTACTGAGCTTGTAAAGAGACAGTCTCGTGTTAATATCTCTTCAGATGCAGTTTAGCTCTAATAGCCGTATCCTTTGCACTGCTCCCTTAGCGCATGGTGCTTGGGGGAGAAAAAAAAGAAAATAAAAAAGAAACTGAGACATCATCTAGACTATTTGGAGTAATGCTAAATCTGGGCTTGATGTTTGTTGCACACAGAGATTCATAGTTTTGGAGCTAAATGTTTCCTCTCACAGTCCTTTGCTAATCAGATGTAGGAAAACAGAAGAAGATCTTTCATTATTGTTTTGTCCAGAAAAATTTGAATTTCAATTCCATCCTGAAAAAATAACATTACAAAAATCTTTACAAGAGGTACTGCATCTGCTTTTAAATACTTTATGAATCAAGTATATGCATCAAGCAAATACATAATAGATTGGTTTTCCTTCCTACTTTGGGCAAACCTCATCCTGTAGAGTTTATTTTTGGTAGGGATCTTTCATCTTATTAATCATTAGAAGTAATAAAAATGATGCAGGTCATATTAGATCCAGACCTTCAGCACTTTTTCCTGTATCTGTATGATGCCAAAATCTCAGTGTTGGTAAGGCCCTCTCTGTATGCATGCAATGTAAAATTAAATATTTCAATATAAAATAGATGATAGCATTTAATGTGATGTGTCCTACTCACACACTGTTTTAAAGACTATTAGGATCATTTTGGCTGCAGAGCCGATCAGGACTGGAACCTGGGACCACTCCACTTGAACCGAGAGATTTCTGCCTTGCTTTCTGATTCCTTTGCGGTGCTTTGCAGGTCAGAAGGACCCCTGGTTGGCAGTGAGGTCCTGCAGGATCATCCTCTCGCGAGCCTGCTCAGGATTGGGATTGTGACATCAGCAGCGGGAAGTTTAAAACCCGCCGGGCTGTGCACATGACGCCATTGTGGCAGCAGAGCCTTCCTGCTGCTCAAATAAATAAATAAATAAACTAATTAATTAATTAATAACTATCAATCAAATGCTGCCCCATGGTTGTCACTCGGACGAAGGTGAGGAAAACAGTATGTACCCAGACAGAGTTGGTGCAACAGCATGCAGGAGTCCAGGCTGCTGGCTGCAGAGAGTGCTTGAGCCTGGCACTTGGAATGGAGGAGGAAGGAGAGAAAACCTATGTCAGGTGTGACCAGGTGAACTTTCTCCTCAATCTGGTGGTGGAGTTAAAGGATGAAGTGGCTGAGATGAAGGATGAAATATCTAGGTTCAGGTCAATAATGGAAAGTGAAAGGGAGTTAGATACGTGGGATCAGGCTCTGCAGACCTCCCGTGCTGAGGGAAGTGTCTGTGGAAGCAGAGAGGCATGGATACAGGTCCCTCTCAGGGGCAGCAGGGGAAATCCATCCAGGCCCCCTCTTACTCTTCCATTGCCCCTGCATAATAAGTATGAGGCCCTGCAGGCTGAGGGCAATGTGGATGAGAGGGTTGAGGGGCAGCCATTGGGGAAGGTGAACAGTGGAAGAAGCAAGCAGTCTCCACCAACTATAACGAGCAGCACTGTAAAGAAAAAGAGAAGGGTTATAGTTGTTGGGAACTCTCTTCTGAGTGGAACAGAGGGACCCATATGTCGTCCCAACCCGTCGCACAGGGAGGTCTGCTCCCTACCCAGGGCACGGGTAAGGGACATCACAAGGAGACTCCCAAAGCTAATCCAGCCCTCTGAGTATTACCCTTTGCTGGTAATACAAGCTGCAAGTGATGAAATTCACAAGAAGGGCACCAAGGCGATTAAAAAATAATTCAAGGCCCTGGGCCACTTGATTGATGGGGCAGGAGCTCAAGTGGTGTTCTGCTCAGTTCCCTCAGTGGTAGGGGTGTACACTGAGAGGAACGGGATAATCCACGCCATCAACAATTGGCTCAGGGGGTGGTGCCAGCAATGGAATTTTGGGTTCTTTGATCATGGGGCAACTTTTACTGCACCCGATCTGCTGGATCCTGATGGGGTGTAATTATCTAGAAAGCTGTGACCGTTTCAGGCTGTGCCTTTAAGAAAGGGACAGTTGCTGCAACACTATGGCTGAATATTATGAAAACAAAGATAGGTCTAAACGAATTTCATTGGTAGATTAGTAGAATACAACTTTAAGCTTTAGTTCAGGTTGAGTCTGTCTCTGTTCCCCATAACTAGGGGTGCCCTGCCTCCCACCAGGGGGAGGAGAGGGATAATAGAGATAACTGAATCTATTGGGATGTGTACATCCAGTGGCCTGGCACTTCACAATTTCAGAACTACAGGGCCTTGGTTGACACAGGAGCTCAGTGTACCATAAAGCCATCTAATTATCAGGGATCAGGGCCTATAACTATTCTGGGAGTCACTGGTGGATCTCAAGAGTTAACTAAGGTAGAGGTTGATACAAATTTAACTGGTAAACAGTGGAGGAAGCATACTGTTGCGACTAGACCTGACGCACCCTGTATTTTGGAATTGATTTTTTGAGAGAAGGGCATTTCAAAGACCCTAAAGATTTACAAATGGTCTTTTGGAGTAGCATCTGTAGAAACTGATGGACAAAAATTGAAGCTGTCTGTCAGACCTGAGCTTTCTGATAAATTTGCAGTTGTGGGACAGAACAAGATAACAGACATTAAATTGCCAGTTGCTTCTCAGACTGTGCATCACAGAAAATACAGAACCAACTGTGTCTTGTTGTTGCCCATTGGTGCTCACATTCCTAAGAGCAAAGCTACTGAGGAACAGCAACACAGCCATCAGGCAGATCTAGCTGCAAGAGTTTCTCAAGTAGACTCTGATCTTGATCTCGACTGGAAACACCTAGGTGAGATATTCTTAGCTCGGTGGGCTCACGACTCATCAGGACATCAAGGCAGAGATGCAACATACCAATGGCCTTGAG
Organism: Melanerpes formicivorus; assembly: GCF_026170545.1. Classification (NCBI taxonomy): domain Eukaryota; kingdom Metazoa; phylum Chordata; class Aves; order Piciformes; family Picidae; genus Melanerpes; species Melanerpes formicivorus. The sequence goes on along the minus strand of NW_027143065.1, from coordinate 14,154 downwards.
ACAGATCCATAGACATTTCCATGGATGCTATCACACAAATCATCCATGACTGTGACATTTGTGCTGCTATTAAGCAGGCAAAGCGAATTAAGCCCTTGTGGTATGGTGACAGATGGTCCAAGTACAAGTATGGTGAAGCTTGGCAGATTGACTGTATCGCTCTACCTCATTCTCGATCTGGTAAGCAGTACGTGCTTACTATGGTAGAGGCAAATACTGGATGGTTGGAAACTTATCCAGTTCCACATGCAACTGCACACAACACCACTCTTGGTCTGGAGAGACAGATCCTGTGGAGACACAGAACTCCAGAGAGGGTTGAGTCAGACAACAGAACTCATTTCAAAAACAATCTTGTAAAGAACTGGGCCAAAGATCACAGCATCCCCTACTATGCACCAGCTGCAGGGAAGATTGAATGCTACAACAGTTTGCTGAAGACCACTCTTAAAGCCATGGGGGGTGGACATTTAAAAATCTGGGAAATACATTTAACACAAGCAACCTGGCTTGTAAATACCAGAGGTTCAGTGAACTGAGCTTGACCTGCACACTCAGATATGCTACAGAAACCCTGAGAGCCCTGAGTCAACTAAGAGTCCCTGTGTCCCTTTTTCCCTTTTCTTTACTTTGTCTGCAAAGAGAATAAACTGTTTTCCATTTTCTTGAACTTCTGAGTCAATCTACATCTGAGGATAGCCGGAATGGACTACGAACTTTACTTACAAACTGTAGATATTGTTTTAGATTGGATGGACAGTATGAACAGCCAATAAAATTGTTTAGAAGAGGTGGATTGTGACCATTTTAGGCTGTGCCTTTAAGAAAGGGACAGTTGCTGGAACACTATGGCTGAATATTTTGAAAAGATAGTTCTAAACGAATTTCATTGGTAGATTGGTAGAATGCAATGCTCTGCATGGTGTTGCCGTGGCCAAAGTGCAGCACCCAGCACTTAGACTTGTTAAATGACATCTCATTGGACTCCGCCCATCTGTCCAGTGGGGCGAGGTCCCTCTGCAGACCCCTTCTGCCCTCTAACTGACTAACATCTGCCCCTAACTTGGTGTCATCTGCAAATTTGCTGATGACTGACTTAATCCCCTCATCCAGATCATCAATGAAGATGTTAAAGAGCACAGGGCCCAGCACTGATCCCTGGGGGACGCCACTGGTGACTGGCCGCTGGCTGGATGTGACACCATTCACCACCACTCTCTGGGCCCGGCCCTCCAGCCAGTTCCTAACCCAGCACAGAGTGTTGTGGTCCAAGCCACAACTCACAGCTTAGCCAGCAGTTTGCTGTGGGGGACGGTATCAAAGGCCTTGCTGAAGTCCTAGTAGACCACATCCACAGGCCTCCCCACATCCACCAGACAGGTCACCTGATCATAGAAGGAGATCAGGTAGGAGAGGCAGGACCTGCCCAGAATATGTGTATGCCCAGAATTATGCCCCAAATATTGCCAAAACTTGTCCCTATATGTTTTGCTCAAATCCCCCTTCACCTCTCCTTTCTGGACTGGGTGCTCAGACCTGAGCCAAGTAAACAAAGGATCAGGTGTCAGCAAGCCAGGGTAAACAACCCAACCTTCCTTCTTTGGGGTAAGCAACATAACATGCTCACCTTATGGGATGCTTGTGCTTCTTCCAAGTTTGGGCATAATTCTAACCATATGCTTTGTCATTGTCTAAAGGTGTTTGCCAAGAAGATCCTGCTTACTAAATAGCAGAAAGCTAAATCTGTACTGGGAGGATAAAATATAATACCGTCCTTCAGCATGATGCAAGCAAAACACTGAGCTTTAATTGCTCAATGATTCCCAATAGTGCAAATCAGGAAGATATAATATATGGAAGTAGAGACAGGCTGAAGATACACTGAAAGACATGTGTGAGCTCTAAGAATAGGGAATTGATGTGCTAAAGACTTGTGAGATGATGGTATGTGTGAATCAAATAGATAAAACAGTCTCTACAAACTATGTTGCAAAAAAAAGCCTGTCTACAATCAATAGAGTAGGCCCAAAAATTCATCCTCCCTCCATTATTCTCTTGACTTTAAGCTTGTTTTGCACTGATGTGTCATAGTAGCAATACAGCATGCCACTGCTTCCTCCATCTCCTCCTATTTCTCTTCTGGTTCCTCCTGCTATTACTTTTCAGCATCATCCTGTTCTTACTCTTGCTCCTGTTTTTACTCCTGTTCTTACTGCATCTGATGCCACATGACATAGCTGCCAGCTGGGCCATGCTGAGAGAGCTGTTTCTTATGCTTTTGCTCTTCTGTCTTCTCTTGCTGATGCTGTTGTAGGCAGCTGGTTCCTTTTGTGGGGAGTGGCTTCCCCATTGGGTGCCTTCTAAGTGCCTGAGATCAGCATTTTCTGTGTTTTGCATAGGAAGTTTTCTTTTCAATGAAGAGCTTGTTTGCCAAATTGTGGTTTTACTGTGTTAAACTGACTACCCTAGTTAGATCCTGAACATTTCTGAAGCTGAAACCATATTTTATTTAAACAATATATTGTGGGTGAGGGGTGGATTGGGGTGGGTGAGGGGTGGGTGAGGAAATCAATCCCTCTGAAAAGAGTGGGACACAAATTAGGGTTAATTGAGAAGTCAAGAGCCCAACTGAAGTGCATGTACACCAATACACGCAGCATGGGCAATAACAAAGAGGAGCTGGAAGTCCTGGTCCACCAGGGTGACTATGATGTAGTTGCCATCTAGGAAACATGTTGGGATAACATGCACGATTGGAGTGCTACACTGGGGGGTTACAGGCTCTTTAGGAGAGACAGGCGAGGGAGAAGAGGAGGAGGGGTGGCTCTGTATATTAGGGAGTCACTCTTTGCCACAGAGCTTGAGGTGGAGGATGAAGGGATTGAGAGCCTGTGGATTAAAATCAGAGGGAGGCCTAACAAATCTGACATCCTGGTTGGAGTCTGTTACAGACCACCCAACCACGATGAGGAGGCTGACGAATTATTCTATAAGCAATTGGAGGCTGTCTCAAGATCATCAGATCTTTTCCTTGTGGGCTTCTCATATTTACCTGACTGTATGTAGTCAAGTAATTATTACATAATAATTCTACACTACAAATTTCTTTCACTTAGGAATGTTAATTTATTTGGACAAACCCATTGCAAAACAAGCAACCAAACAAAAAACAGTGAAAATACATTATGAGGATTTTTTCAGCTGTGGCAAGCTGCAGCCTAGATAACATGCCTGACTTCACAACATAAATGCATGAACCTCTCCCTTCACAGGAGTGCGCTTTTGTCACCAAATACCAAAAGCCTTTTCATGTGTTGGACAGTGCATGAAACTTTCTATCACAGACTACTCTGACACAAGAATAGTCTGTGTTTCCATCTAACTGGAGTGGCCAAGAGAACCAACTATCCAACTATTTACCAGATGAAACACAGTATTTTCCTTATCTATTCTCCATGAAAACAGAGGAATGACTGTTTATGATGGCACAAGATCAACCTTCCTTTTGAAGGCAGAAACTCGTATATTAAGCCTGAAAGATGGATTTTGTATGTAAAATTCCAAGCGGTAGTTCTGTACTAATTGAGTCATTGAAACCCTGGAGATTTTCATCCACCAAATAAATGAAAGATGTTGATAATATCATACAACTTCTTTTATCTTTATCTAGACTCAGAGGAATTTTGTGCATCAACACTTTCATATGGTGTGAGGATTTTGAGTCAAGTACTTATCTTAAAAATTGAAAGGAAGCATAATTTTCAAGATACAGAAAAAAATGGGTTTTATATTCCTACATAGTGGCAGCACAGAACAAAAAGAAGAGCTGATCATCACGTGGTCCATATCATAATTATAGAATGCATTTATTGAAACAAAAGAAAGATTAGATGAAGACATTACTTCATTTGGCAGCATTTCCATGGGCAAAGGGGACATTTCCTTGTATTGATTTTCAGATGAAGTTCCCCATTCACCACAATTCGGTTCCTGTAGTAATTGGTATGAAATCAATTTTTTTAATGTACTGCTCAGCCCACAGCCCAGATGAACCCAGTAGTCCAAAGGAAACTTAAACTCTCAGAATAGTTTTATTCCATGAGTAAAACTTTTTATTCCCTAGAATAAGCTATCTCAAAGCAAGAGTGAAAAAAATCACATTTTTTTTATAAAATAGTTGTAGACTTTTATGGAAGACTAAACGAAAACCTTGGAGCAGCTGTTGAGCTCTCCCCAAATGCAACTTAATTTCTGAATGGCTGGAATCTTCTCATTGTTTTGTAGTCTGGCCTGCAGCTGTCAAGCTGCCTACAAGATGTGTTTGCTCAAGGCGTCCAGACATCACACTAAATAAAATTGTTCACTTTGATTGGCAAATATTGACTCAAGCTGTTATGCTTTTATGTATTTCAGAGACTCACAATGTTTGAGAGCTCAGCAAGCAAACAAGAACAGGTACAGGAAGTTATTGTGAGTTTTGGACTGATGTTTGTTTTTCTGCTGATGATGTATGTTCTCCATTGTATGTCTCTTCTTACTAATGACCTTTTTATATAGTGCACTGCAGCTGATAAGGTCAAAGGCTTTAACAGAACACAAATACATTGCACATTTCCTCTTGAGGAGTTTGTTTTAATTGTGTTTTGAAATGTACTGTATCCTAAAGGCACTCTCTCCTCCATAATGTACTTTCTAGAAATACAATCCTGTGAAGAATGGAATGCGTAATGGGAATAGATGTAGTGGACAGTTTTGTATTCAATCTTAACTGTATCTCATAGTACTGTTTTATACAAATCTAAATGATCCTGATCTGTAGAATAAAATTAAAGAGAGGATCAGAAGTAATGGCTTTTCTGAGTGTCTAGCTTATTAATAACTCTGAGAGAGAGAAACAAATATTGAAAAACATCCTAAACTTTCTGAGCTTTTACTGTTGGGGACATTTTTCTTTTTTTGTTCCGTTTGTACAGCAGCAGAATCATAAGCATGGAATATTTGTTTTTTAACTGAAGGGTATTTTTTTTTCAATGACTGGTTTACAGAGTGTTTTATTTATCAATTGAGTCACCTCCAGGTAAAGAGACTGCAATCTGAACCAACATTCCTCTTCAGACCTCATTGCTGAAGTCGTCATTGTGCAGTAGTAATGTGGACAAACTGTTCCTAAAATAGCACTACTTATAAATATTAAAAAAGAAAAGAAAGAGGAGGAAATCTATCAAGTAGTTTAGAAAATACTGCACATGTTTTGGTATGTTGGATACTTAACACAAATAAACCTTGATTTCACTTTTTCATCATTTCTTTACAATTGAATGAAAGTTGGATTGCTGACCTTGGAAGACCTGTCTGGAGATTGTAGCAGATGTAAGAGATGGGATGTTTTGAAAAAATCCTGGCCAGCCTTGTCTGTAAGTTCCTGGTTTGAAATGAGATGATTTATGTCACTGAGCTGGTGTGTTTTTTTGGTTGATTGATTTGTGGTTGTTGCTGTTGTTGCTGGTTGGTTGTGGGATTTTGTGGGTTTTGTGTATGTGTGTGTGTGTGTAGGGGGTGTGTGTTATGTTTGGTTTTTTTATTTGTTTTGAAGTTTAAAATTATTTTTAACTGTAGCATATTACAGTGTGGAAATCAGTTAAATACCTTTATCATGCTTCTCTTAGTATTGTTAACATTTTCCTACTTCCATGCTGAGGTTAAAATTTATTTTTGTAACATCTAAGCTAACACTTAGATACAAGTGAAAGAATTTACTAGCATTCAAAGTGAGACTAGGGAATCACTAGAACAAGAGATCCCTTGGGAATTAAAAAATGGATGGTTTGCACCAAGTTCAGGAAATCCTCCAAACTGATAATATTGGGAAATGAGGGGAGAAATATTGCATATGCTTGCTTTGTTCATATGCGTCTCTGAGTGTCTGTTTTGGATATTGTTCAAGAGCAAAATTAGGCCCATGTGACCCCTTTGTTTGAAACCAGGGAACTGACTCTTAGTGCTCATGTCAGTTGTCTTCAGAATGTTAAGGGTGATAGAATTCTGTGTCACAGCAAGACCATGAAAAGGATTTTGTATTGATACTGTGGTGGGCATAGTTCATTGGAAAAAAAAGGTTGCAGGTTTTGTAATCACAGATGTGGTATCTGAATAAAAATCCCTGAGTGTGTTCAGGTTACTGAGTCCAATGAGAACTCCCATGACCTCCTAGAAAGCAGTCTTCAAATTATTAAACAGGCAACAACATTCTTTTGCACATTCTAATCTATGAAGAACAAAAGAGGAGCATCAGGTATCTTGAACTTTTAACCATGTTAAAATATCTTCCCATTTAGCCTTAGAAAAGGTGGACAGATCTACCTGAGAAGATTAATGAAAAAAAAGCATTCTTTTTCTTCACAAAAATATCTTCCAATTTCTCTAATGTAGCTACCTGAAAAGGGTAGAATGATTTAGGAAGAACTAATTTATTAAAGAACTTTTGAGCATATTGACTCTTCTTTTATTCAGGCAAAGAATATAAGTAAAGCAATGTACTAAAGGTGTATTCTTCAGTGATTAAAGTTGAGGTGTGATATTCAAGCAGAATTTATGAATTTTCATTTATGTGATATAGGTTGATGTGTGTGCATCACAGAGCTGAGAGATATCTTGAAGGTCTCTTCCAATCTGGCCTATTCTATTCTATTCTATTCTATTCTATTCCATTCTATTCCATTCTATTCCATTCTATTCATATGACTGCCTCCATGATTTTGGGACAATGCAAAAAGACGTAGCTAATTACTGGGATGAATTTAGCTAAATGGCTGAATTTGGCATCTTGCCAACAAAATAATTGACAGCTACAAGTTCAGAGCAAAATAATCTGAATCTTGTTTCTAAGACAATTCCAACCTGTATTTCTAATACACCTTTTTAAAAATTCAGGACTCTGGAATGGTTGCAAGGATTGCATGTTAAAATTCTATAATCAGTATACACAGGTTGTCAATAAAAAAAAACAAACACAATTATTTTAAATAGTTCTTTGCTAAAGTTAGATCCATAGGAGGAGCAGAAGCTCTGTTGTGTAGATTTTTTTTTAAATTTTGCAAATTCATTTGCATTGTGACATTTTATTAGTAGTCAATTAATAATGTTTTTAAAATAAGCACATTATCTGTGAAAAATAGATATACTCTAGTGTTTATGCCAGTATTTTTAAAACTACAAGGATCATAATTCTGATAGAAATCAAGTTATTGGACATTGGCATTGGAAAGTTCACATTTCAAATTGAGGTCAAAATGTTGGTTTCTAGACAAGCAATTCTTTAGAATCATTGCATGGGAGTGTTTACATTGTAACAAAAATGGTTTATCTAACTAAATTTCTGTTTACTAGATAGACTAGGCGAGTACATAATTGCCTAAATTTCAGTGACAGGGGTTAGGTGACTCAGAGCTTATTTTTTCTATGATCAGGCTGGTCTATTCAAAGACATAATTAGAGCAACAATTCCTTACCTTAGGAATTCCACTTAGCTGAAAACATCTGATTCTCTGTGAAATAAACCACAACAGTGAGGGTATGACTTTCCTCCCAAAAGTGGGGACATTTCCAGAATAGGACAATTTAAAATGACATTGCTTTCTGAAATGAAATATGTGCAGTGCAAATGAGGATGTTTCCTTAGGCTAAAACAAACAACTATGAGGACATAATGCAAATACAGACAAAATGAGGCATATTCCACAGCACAAGGTTTCTGTGAAAATATAAAATTGTTATTTGCTGTTTATCATATCATTAAACTGAGTTCAAACTCTCATAAATTTAAACAGTGGTTGGTAATATTTGGAAAAATTTCCGAGGCCTAAAACTCCTGGGAGACAAGGGAAGAGATATGTAGATATTTGATGTCACATTGTAGAAACACAGCTTTTTTCTTCCATTAGAGAGCTAAGGTCTGCACTGTCCTACAGAGATGTCAGTTGTGAAAGAGACTCATTCTTTTGAATATTCCCTTGTTATGAAATTAGAGACACAAATGAGGTCAAAATTGAGGCTATTTAACAAAATAAAGTGGATAGATCAGAAGGAGAGAGAGAGAGAGAAAATAAAGAGAGAGAGAGAAGAGGGAGAGAGAAGAGGAAAGGAATTATATTACCACACCCCTCATCCCCAAGACAGTTTGGGTCTGTGAAGGGTGCTGCTGCTTTGGCATGGAGGAGATGTTGGGTCTGTGGAGGAAGGCTGATGTAGTTTTGGGTGGAGGAGAGGTCACCCTTGTTGGCTGTGCTGTCCTCTGCTGGTGGACGGGAGGGACAGACCCCAAAGTCCAAGTCCAAGTCCAAGACCTTCTCTGAGCAGCCTCAGCTCCATGAGTTGCAGCAGGCAGAACTTAGGACACAGAGAGAGGGTTCCTCCTTGCCTGCTGCTTCCAGGCTACATGGTGATGTCATTTTCTCCTGTGTCTGTCCTTTTCTCTCCTGGTACTCTCTTCATTTTTTTTTCAGAGCAGCCTTGTCCAGGTCTTTTCCTTCTATCGAGCCAGTAGTGGTTCAGATGTTTTGTAGTTTTTAGGGATGTGACCAGGTGGTGAATATGCGTATTGCAGAAAGTATTGATAGCAGAGGCCTCTGCCCATTATTTCCAGGGCAGCTGCAGTCTGGTGAGCAATCTTATCCTTTTCATCATCCTCTCTTTCCATGGTATCTGAGGGGTAGAGATGATCTTGCCTATGCACATTCCAGGGAGTCGTTCCAGTGATGTCTGCCCAATACACATCAGCTGTTGTCTGGGCAAGCAGCAAAAGTGATTTTTGTCTTTGTTGAGTCACATCAAGAGAGAAAAGATTTAGTCTCTCACAGAGTGACACTCCAATTCTTCAGCAGAACCAGGAGATAGAAGTAGTGATTGTGAACTTTAACAGATATAATCTAGAAAAACATTGAAAAACTCAATACCAAACTGAAATTCTAGAGGTTATTCTGCCCATGTTTCTATGGAAAATATGTTTCTGAATTTAAATATTGAGAGGCTTGATATTTACCTGTTCTCAATTCCCAGTATACAATGCAGAAACCTTAAGAAATATTTCAATGAGATGAACAATTCTGCACTGGCTGAGGAGATTTTGTGATTTCCTGCAAATACAATTGATTATTTACTGATATCCTGAATGTATTTATAACACATGCTTCTAAACTTATTCACCCCTTAATGTAATTAAACATTTGTCACTCCAATAGCTTTCTCTATATTCTCTATATCTCTGCTATATTTGCATATGCCTAAAGCTGAGTACAACTGTTTTCATTCAGCCTGGAGTAGATAAATATGTATGTCTATTTATAAGTGAAAAATCCATGAGGTAGAAGCCATTCTATAGTCGTGAAAGTTGGTGACACATGCAGAATTCCTGTTCTAGTGTAAACCCACTATTGGAGGTGGATGTATGGTGGTGGCAGTGAACCATTTCAAGCCTACTGGTATGAGTATAGTGATTTTACTTGCACACATGTTTAGAGCATACACACCACTCAGACTCTACATTCATGTTACTTGAGGAGAAGGCACAGCTGGGGAAGGAAAAGGAGCTTTTACATAGGATACTTTCATACACTTCTGTTCTTGCCAATCATGTATTTTTCTACTACCACACGAGATACTCATTGATACAACTGGAATAGTAGTATTTAAGAACAGTTTACATAAGAAAGCTGCTTGAGATTTGTTCAGCAGGGATTAAATGCAGCTGTTTTGCCAAGAACTTTGTAGCAATATTTAACAGCCAGCAAGCATTTTGGGCTGTTACATTTTCCTTTCTGGCTGAAGGCTGAAGGACTTTGCAAATGCAAAGCTTGTATTGGGAAGGATGACTGAATATTTAGTGATACTCTAATTCTTCCCAATCTTAATTCTTCCAAATCCTTAGTGGTACTCTAGCTATGTGACTGGGAGAGGAACTGTATTACAGCTATGAGTGAAGGCATAGCATAATTCCTCAGCAAAAAATATCTGATTCTTTTGCCTATTTTCCTTAATCAAATCACTTAGCAGAAAGGAGCATGCTTGAAGATAAAGATCCCCTCTTTTCCTTTTTATTTTTTTTCCTGCCAGAGGGAGGGAGGAGCTGAGTCATGAGGCTCGTGCCTGAATTGTTCTCCAGTTAGGCTACATAGCCAGGGATAGGGATGGTGGTAACATGCCACAAAGCTGTTTTCAAAAGATCTGTGTTGACCCAGACTGAGGTCAGACTTAAGCAGGTGGGTGTCCAGGCAACTGGCTGCAGAGAGTGCTGGAGCCTGGCACCTGAAATGGAGGGCAAGGGAGATAATACCTGCATTAAGTGTGAGCAGCTCAATTGTCTGCTTCATCTATGTCATGCTTTGTCTGAACTGAAAGAAATTCTAGACATAAGACTGTAAGGGAATGTGAAAGGGACTTGGATTTGAGGAACCAGGCTCTGCAGGCTCTCCTAGCAGAAGGAGGTGGCCCAAGAAGCAGCAGGAAATGGATACAGGTCCCTGTTAGCAGAGGCAAAGTAAAACCCTCATGGCTCCCCACACCTTTCTAGCTGCCCTTGCAAAACAAATATGGGGCACTGGAAGTAGAGGGTGAGGTGAATGAGAAGACAGAAGACACGCCATCTGCGGTGTTGCCTAAAGCCAAACAGCCTGCCCCCCACATCAGGACTTGTTCTTCAAAAAAAAGAGGAGGGTAATTGTTATTGGTGTTATTGGTTCCCTCCTGAGGGGAACAGAGGGCCCCCTATATTGGCCAGATCCTTCCCACAGGGAATGAATCTGCTGCTTCCCTGGGGCCCAGGTCAGAGATGTTACCAGAAGACTGCCTAGTCTGGTACAGTCCTCTGATTACTGTCCCTTGACAGTTATGCGGGTGGGGAGCAATGAGGTTGAAACCAGAGATGCAAAGTCAATCAAAAAGGACCTAAAAGCTCTGGGAAAACTAGAGTCAGGGGCACAGGTAATATTTTCATCAATACCGTTAGTTGCAGGAAGGAATACTGAAAGGAAGAGGAAAGTAGGTGTAATTAACAAGGGGCTTAGAGGATGGTGCCACCAACAGAATGTTGGGGTTTTTGATCTTGGGGAACTTTCTATGGCACCAGGTCTGCTAGCAACAGATGGAGTACATATATCCCAGAGAGAGAGAAAAAGCACATGAGAACAACCTATCGCACAGAGGGGAAAGTGGTCTAGGAAGGGAGTTGACAGGTCTCATTGATAGAGATTTAAACTAGATTTGAAGGGAGAAGGGGATGAAATCAGTGCACCCAGACAGGAGTCTGAGGGTGGTAAGCTGGAGTCAGGGGTGAAACCAGCAGCCCAGATGAAGTATATGTACACTAATGCATGCATTATGGGTAACAAACAAGAGGAGATGAAAGTCTTGTTACAGCAGGAAAGTTATGATGTAGTTGCCATTGCAGAAATGTGGTGGGATGACTCATATGACTGGAGCACTGTAATCAATAGCTACAGGCTCTTCAGGAGAGACAGGCAAGGAAGAAGGGGTGGAGGGGTGGCTCTGTACATCAGAGATGCACTAGACACCATGGAACTATGAGATTAAGGATGATCAGGTTGAGTGCCTGTGGGTGAGAATTAGAGGGAAGACCACCAAGGCTGACATTGTGGTTGGAGTCTGTTATAGAACACCCAAACAGCATGAAGACATTGATGAATCTTTTTATAAGCAGAGAGAGGCTGTCTCAAGATCACCAGACCTTGTTATTATGGGTGACTTTAACCTGCCTGATAACAGCAGGGAACATAACACAGCAGAGACGAGACAGTCTAGAAGATTCTTAGAGTGCATGGAGGACAGCTTCTTATCCCAGCTACTGAGTGAGCCTACAAGGGGTAAGGCTTTGATTTACCTTCTTTTTACAAACAGAGAAGACCTGGTGGGTGATGTGGTGGTTGGAGGCTGTCTGGGGTCCAGCAACCATGAGATAATTGAGTTTTCAATATGCAGTCAAGATAAGAAGGGCAGCAACAAAACCTCCACTCTGGACTTCCAGAGGACGGACTTCAGGTTACTCGAGGAACTAACTCAGAAGGTACCTTGGCAAACATCTCTTAAAAACAAAGGGTTCCAGGAGAGCTGGACCTACTTCAAGAAAGAATTCTTGAAGGTGCAGGAACAGGCTGTGCCAATGTGCTAGAAGAGGAGCCTCCGGGGCAGACAGCCAGCCTGGATGGGCAATGAACTTCTGAGTGAATTAAGGGAAAAAAATAAGGTGTATCATCTTTGCAAGGAAGGAGAGGTTAGCCATGAAATGTTTAAGGATGTTGCTAGGTCATGTAGGAAAACAATCACAGAGGCAAAAGCCCATTTAGAGCTTATACTGGTCACTGCAGTGAAGGACAATAAAAAATCCTTCTACAAATATATTAATGTCAAAAAGAGGGGCAAGGACAACCTCCACTGTTTAGTAGACATGGAGCGGAATATTGTAACAAAAGATGAGGAAAAGGCAGAAGTACTTAACACCTTCTTTGCCTCAAATTTTAATAGCAGGATATGTAGTCTTCCAGACAGCTGGCCTCCTGAGCTGGCAGATGGAGTCAGGGAGCAGTATAGTCCCCTGTAATCCAGGAGGAAGTAGTTAGAGACCTGATCAGCCACTTGGATTCCCACAAGTCCGTGGGATCGGATGGGATCCATCTAAGGTACTGAGAAAGCTGGCAGATGAGCTGGCCAAACTGCTTTCCATCATTTTTCAACAGTCCTGGCTCACTGGAGATGTCCCAGATTACTGGAAGCTGGCCAAAGTGATGCCCATCCACAAGAAGGGCTGGTTGGATGAGCCTGGGAATTACAGACCTGTCAGCCTGACCTCAGTGCCAGGCAAGATTATGGAACAGGTCATATTGAGTGCAATCACACAGTGCATACAGAATGGCCAAGGGATCAGGTCCAGCCAGCATGGATTTAGGAAGGGCAGGTCCTGCCTGACCAACCTTATCTCCTTCTATGATCAGGTGACCCACCTGGTGGATATGGGGAAGGCTGTGGATGTAGTCTACCTGGATTTCAGCAAGGCCTTTGACACTGTCCCCCACAGCAAACTCCTGGCCAAGCTGTCAGCCCATGGCTTGGACAGGTGCACTCTGTGTTGGCTTAGAAACTGGCTGGAGGGCTGTGCCCAGTGAGTGGTGGTGGTAAATGGTGCCACACCCAGCTGGCAGCCAATCACTAGTGGTGTGCCCCAGGGATCAATACTGGGCCCTATCCTGTTCAATATCTTTATTGATGATCTGGATGAGGGGATTGATTCCATCATCAGTAAGTTTGCAGATGGCACCAAGCTGGAGACAGGTGTTGATCTGTTAGAAGGTAGGAGAGCTCTGCAGAGGGACCTTGACAGCCTGGACAGATAGGCAGATTCTAGTGCATGAGAATTAACACATCTAAATGCCGCTGCAACAATCCCATGCAGTGCTACAGGCTGGGGTCAGAGTGGCTGGAGAGTGGCCAAGAAGAAAGGGACCCGAGGGTTCTCATTGACAGTAGGCCAAACATGACCCAGCAGTGTTCCCAGGTGGCTAAGAAGGCCAATGACCTCTTCATCTGCATCAGAAATAGTGTGGCCAGCAGGAGTGGGGAAGTCATTCTGCCCCTATACTCAGTACTGATTAGGCCATACCTTGAGTGCTGTGTCCAGTTCTGGGCCCCTCAATTTAGGAAAGATGTTGACTTGCTGGAATGTGTCCAGAGAAGAGCAACAAAGTTGGGAAGGGGTTTGGAACACAAGCCCTATGAGGAGAGGCAGAAAGACCTGGAGTTGATTAGCCTAGAGAAGAGGAGGCTCAGAGAAAACCTGCTGTCTACATCTACCTGAAGGGAAGTTGTAGCCAGGTGGGGGTTGGTCTCTTCTCCCAGGCAACCAGCACCAGAAGAAGGGGACACAGTCTCAAGCTGTGCCAGGGGAGGTTTAGGCTGGGTGTTAGGAAGAAATTCTTCATAGAGACAGTGATTTGCCATTGGAATGTGCTGCCCAGGGAGGTGGTGGAGTCACCATCACTAGAAGTGTTTAAAAAGAGACTGGATGAGGCACTTGGTACCATGGTTTTGTTGATCAGATGGTGTTGAGTGATAGGTTGGATGTGATGGTCTCGAAGGTCTCTTCTAGCCTGC